>NC_088423.1:12002609-12097609 GCF_034236695.1 Oncorhynchus nerka | reverse complement strand
CAGAGAGAGAGGGACAGAGAGAGAGGGACAGAGAGAGAGAGACAGAGAGAGAGAGGGTGAGAGAGAGAGAGAGGGACAGAGAGAGAGAGAGAGGGACAGAGAGAGTGTGAGAGAGGGACAGAGAGAGTGTGAGAGAGGGACAGAGAGATGGTGAGAGAGAGACAGAGAGAGAGGGACAGAGAGAGGGACAGAGAGAGAGGGACAGAGAGAGAGGGACAGAGAGAGAGGGACAGAGAGAGAGGGACAGAGAGAGAGGGACAGAGAGAGACGGACAGAGAGAGAGGGACAGAGAGAGTGTGAGAGAGAGAGGGACAGAGAGAGTGTGAGAGAGAGAAGGACAGAGAGAGTGTGAGAGAGAGAGGGACAGAGAGAGGACAGAGAGAGAGAGGGACAGAGAGAGTGTGAGAGAGAGAGGGACAGAGAGAGTGAGAGAGAGAGAGGACAGAGAGAGTGAGAGAGAGAGAGGGACAGAGAGAGTGACAGAGAGAGAGGGACAGAGAGAGTGAGAGAGAGGGACAGAGAGAGTGTGAGAGAGGGACAGAGAGAGTGTGAGAGAGGGACAGAGAGAGTGTGAGAGAGGGACAGAGAGAGTGTGAGAGAGGGACAGAGAGAGTGAGAGAGGGACAGAGAGAGTGTGAGAGAGGGACAGAGAGAGTGTGAGAGAGGGACAGAGAGAGTGTGAGAGAGGGACAGAGAGAGTGTGAGAGAGGGACAGAGAGAGTGAGAGAGAGGGACAGAGAGAGTGTGAGAGTGAGGGACAGAGAGAGTGTGAGAGAGAGGGACAGAGAGATGGTGAGAGAGGGGGACAGAGAGATGGTGAGAGAGGGGGACAGAGAGATGGTGAGAGAGGGGGACAGAGAGATGGTGAGAGAGGGGGACAGAGAGATGGTGAGAGAGGGGGACAGAGAGACGGTGAGAGAGGGACAGAGAGACGGTGAGAGGGGGACAGAGAGACGGTGAGAGAGGGGACAGAGAGACGGTGAGAGAGAGGGGGACAGAGAGACGGTGAGAGAGGGGACAGAGAGATGGTGAGAGAGGGGGACAGAGAGACGGTGAGAGAGGGGGACAGAGAGACGGTGAGAGAGGGGGACAGAGAGACGGTGAGAGAGGGGGACAGAGAGACGGTGAGAGAGGGGGACAGAGAGACGGTGAGAGAGGGGGACAGAGAGATGGTGAGAGAGGGGGACAGAGAGACGGTGAGAGAGATGGTGAGAGAGGGGGACGGTGAGAGAGATGGTGAGAGAGGGGGACGGTGAGAGAGATGGTGAGAGAGGGGGACGGTGAGAGAGATGGTGAGAGAGGGGGACGGTGAGAGAGATGGTGAGAGAGGGGACAGAGAGACGGTGAGAGAGATGGTGAGAGAGGGGGACAGAGAGACGGTGAGAGAGAGACGGTGAGAGGGGGATGGTGAGAGAGACGGTGAGAGAGGGGACAGAGAGACGGTGAGAGAGACGGTGAGAGAGATGGACAGAGAGGGGGACGGTGAGAGGGGAGAGAGAGGACAGTGAGAGAGACGGTGAGAGAGGGGAGGGTGAGAGAGACAGTGAGAGAGATGGTGAGAGGTTGTGAGAGAGGAGAGAGGTTGTGAGAGAGAGACAGAGAGAGACAGTGAGAGAGAGACAGAGAGAGATAGTGTGAGAGAGGGACAGAGAGAGAGAGTGTGAGAGAGGGACAGAGAGAGAGAGTGTGAGAGAGGGACAGAGAGAGAGTGTGAGAGAGGGACAGAGAGAGAGAGTGAGAGAGGGACAGAGAGAGAGAGTGAGAGAGGGACAGAGAGAGAGAGTGTGAGAGAGGGACAGAGAGAGAGAGGTGAGAGAGGGACAGAGAGAGAGAGTGGTGAGAGAGGGACAGAGAGAGAGAGTGTGAGAGAGGGGGACAGAGAGAGAGAGTGAGAGAGGGACAGAGAGAGAGGTGAGAGAGGGACAGAGAGAGAGAGAGTGAGAGAGGGACAGAGAGAGAGTGTGAGAGAGGGACAGAGAGAGAGAGTGAGAGAGGGACAGAGAGAGAGAGTGAGAGAGAGGGACAGAGAGAGAGAGTGAGAGAGGGACAGAGAGAGAGAGTGAGAGAGGGACAGAGAGAGAGTGAGAGAGGGACAGAGAGATGTGAGAGAGGGACAGAGAGTGTGAGAGAGGGACAGAGAGAGTGAGAGAGAGGGACAGAGAGAGTGTGAGAGAGGGACAGAGAGAGAGAGAGAGGACAGAGAGAGTGTGAGAGAGGGACAGAGAGAGTGTGAGAGTGAGGGACAGAGAGAGAGTGAGAGAGAGGGACAGAGAGAGTGAGAGAGAGGGACAGAGAGACAGTGAGAGAGATGGTGAGAGAGAGGGACAGAGAGACGGTGGAGAGAGATGGTGAGAGAGAGAAAGGGACAGAGAGAGAGAGGGACAGAGAGAGAGGGACAGAGAGAGAGAGAGAGAGAGAGGGACAGAGAGAGTGTGAGAGAGAGGGACAGAGAGAGAGTGAGAGAGACAGAGAGAGATGGTGAGAGAGGGACAGAGAGATGGTGAGAGAGGGACGGTGAGAGAGATGGTGAGAGAGAGGGGACGGTGAGAGAGAGAGAGAGAGAGGGACAGAGAGAGATGGTGAGAGAGGGGACAGAGAGAGGTGAGAGAGAGAGAGAGAGGAGAGAGGGAGAGAGAGAGAGAGAGAGAGAGAGTGAGAGAGAGAGTGAGAGAGGAGGACAGAGGGACAGTGAGAGAGACAGTGAGAGAGAGGGACAGAGAGACGGTGAGAGAGGGGACGGTGAGATAGACGGTGAGAGAGGGAGAGAGATGGAGAGAGAGAGAGAGAGAGAGAGGTTGTGAGAGGGAGAGAGAGAGAGAGAGAGAGAGAGGGACAGAGAGAGAGAGAGAGAGAGAGAGAGACAGTGAGAGAGAGACAGAGAGAGATAGTGTGAGAGAGGGACAGAGAGAGATAGAGAGAGAGGGACAGAGAGAGTGTGAGAGAGGGACAGAGAGAGAGAGTGACAGAGAGAGGGACAGAGAGAGTGTGAGAGAGGGACAGAGAGAGTGTGAGAGAGGGACAGAGAGAGTGAGAGAGAGGGACAGAGAGAGTGTGAGAGAGGGACAGAGAGTGTGAGAGAGAGGACAGAGAGAGTGAGAGAGAGAGGACAGAGAGAGTGTGAGAGAGGGACAGAGAGAGGTGAGAGAGGGACAGAGAGAGTGTGAGAGAGGGACAGAGAGAGTGTGAGAGAGACAGAGAGAGAGTGAGAGGGACAGAGAGAGTGAGAGAGAGGGGACAGAGAGAGTGTGAGAGTGAGGGACAGAGAGTGTGAGAGAGAGGACAGAGAGAGTGAGAGAGATGGTGAGAGAGAGAGACAGAGAGAGAGGACAGAGAGAGGGACAGAGAGAGAGAGGGACAGAGAGAGAGGGACAGAGAGAGAGGGACAGAGAGAGTGAGAGAGAGAGGACAGAGAGATGGTGAGAGAGATGGTGAGGGGACAGAGAGATGGTGAGAGAGGGGACAGAGAGATGGTGAGAGAGGGGGACAGAGATGGTGAGAGAGGGGACAGAGAGATGGTGAGAGAGGGGACAGAGAGATGGTGAGAGAGGGGGACAGAGAGATGGTGAGAGAGATGGTGAGAGAGGGGGACAGAGAGACGGTGAGAGAGATGGTGAGAAAGGGGACGGTGAGAGAGATGGTGAGAGAGATGGTGAGAGAGGGGGACAGAGAGACGGTGAGAGAGGGGACAGAGAGAGACGGTGAGAGAGATGGTGAGAGAGGGGACAGAGAGACGGTGAGAGAGACGGTGAGAGAGGGGGACGGTGAGAGAGATGGTGAGAGAGGGGACGGTGAGAGAGACGGTGAGAGAGATGGTGAGAGAGGGGACAGAGGGACGGTGAGAGAGATGGTGAGAGAGGGGGACAGAGGATGGTGAGAGAGGGGACAGAGAGACGGTGAGAGAGATGGTGAGAGAGGGGGACAGAGAGACGGTGAGAAAGATGGTGAGAGAGGGGGACGGTGAGAGACGGTGAGAGAGATGGTGAAAGAGATGGTGAGAGAGGGGGACAGAGGGACGGTGAGAGAGATGGGAAAGAGATGGTGAGAGAGGGGGACAGAGGGACGGTGAGAGAGATGGTGAGAGAGGGGGACAGAGAGACGGTGGGAGAGATGGTGAGAGAGGGGGACAGAGAGACGGTGAGAGAGGGGGACAGAGAGACGGTGAGAGAGGGGACGGTGAGAGACGGTGAGAGAGATGGTGAGAGAGGGGGACAGAGGGACGGTGAGAGAGATGGTGAGAGAGGGGGACAGAGAGACGGTGAGAGAGATGGTGAGAGAGGGGACAGAGGGATGGTGAGAGAGGGGGACAGAGACGGTGAGAGAGATGGTGAGAGAGGACAGAGAGAGGGGACAGAGAGACGGTGAGAGAGATGGTGAGAGAGGGGGACAGAGAGACGGTGAGAGAGATGGTGAGAGAGGGGGGTGAGAGAGACGGTGAGAGAGATGGTGAGAGAGATGGTGAGAGAGACGGTGAGAGAGATGGTGAGAGAGATGGGAGAGAGGGACGGTGAGAGAGATGGTGAGAGAGGGGGACAGAGAGACGGTGAGAGAGATGGTGAGAGAGGGGGACAGAGGATGGTGAGAGAGGGGGACAGAGAGACGGTGAGAGAGATGGTGAGAGAGGGGGACAGAGGGACGGTGAGAGAGATGGTGAGAGAGGGGACAGAGAGACGGTGAGAGAGATGGTGAGAGAGGGGGACAGAGGGATGGTGAGAGAGGGGGACAGAGAGACGGTGAGAGAGATGGTGAGAGAGGGGGACAGAGGGACGGTGAGAGAGATGGTGAGAGAGGGGGACAGAGGGACGGTGAGAGAGATGGTGAGAGAGGGGGACAGAGAGAGATGAGACAAACACAGGAGAATGTTCAGTTAAGGATAGATTATCTTTTTGATGACAGCTGATACCATAAGAGCTTAAGAGAAGCCACAGCCGTGCTAGATGAGGTTATACCGTTGAAGTCAAAGAAGTAGGACAGACGGTTGGCAAACATGGCACGCTGGCAGCCCGTCATGCTGTATCCTAGCAACTCCTCGGGGTCTCTGCTGAAGGCCTCGCCCGCCTCCGAGCCGCTCACCCCAATGTAAACACCTGTCCTGCTGCCACGCAGCTCTGTCGGGTTCAGACCTGTACACACACATTAAACAAACTAATCTCACACACAGGTCTATGAGCGTTGAAACATCCCCTTTTTGACATGTGGATAATGTCATCTATGGATGACAGGAAGAGCAGCTGTTGTGAATAGCTGTTACTAACAGGGATCCAAATAAACCAATACATTTGATTTGCAAAGCTTTGTAAAAGAGTCACAGTAAAATGTATCTATACACATCTACTCATCCCTCTCCACTCCTCACCTCCGTCTACAATGGCTTCGTAGGCAATCTCCAGCATGAGGCGAAGCTGAGGGTCCATGGTGTGGGCCTGTTTGGGATGGACCCCGAAGAACGCAGCATCGAACCGGCTGATGTCCTTCAGCTTGCCGTTCCTCTTGGGAAGACCGTACAGACCTAGGAATGAATGGGAATGGCACATGAAGCATTAAGGGATAAATAACCGTGTCACCGGGTGTCCCAGTCAGCATGTTCTACCTGTAGTCACTGACTGGATCATCTGAACAGATTCATGGGACATGAATGTCATAGTGAATGAATGTCATAGTTTCACACACACATCTAAAGCAGGACAGTTCATTCCTCTGTGTTTCTATGCAGCATACAAGGCCCTCTCCTCCCTTCTTTCCCTCCTCTCCTGTGGTGTGTGGTCTTAGGGCTGAGGTGCCATCAGCCCAGGGCCTTTTTGCACATGAATGCGAGGTTTAGCTGGTTGCCAGGCACTGACTGATGAGAGGTGCTATTCACAGAGAGGAAAGAGAGGAGAGAAACAGAGATCAAGCAAGCGAGGGAGCGAGAGAGAGAGAGCGAGAGAGAGCGAGAGAGAGAGAGAGCGAGAGAGCGAGAGAGAGAGAGAGACGGCTACTGAGGTGAGACGGGGCTAAGAAGAAAAAGATGGAGAGAAAGGCAGAACAAGAGAGAGGAAATAAAGAGGGAGTGAATTAGGCAGAGGAGAAATGGAGAGAGAGAGAGAGAATCTAAGCAAGCCAAGCCACGAAGGAGAAGCAGTGCCAACAGCCCAGCACCCCAGCCAGGTGGTGAACAGCAACAGAGCAGAGACACAAAACTCCTTCAGAGACTACAGAGCAACTCTCTCACAGTCTCACACATCAAAGGCTCATCTTACAGCGAATGGCCACCAGCGCTAGCCAGGGTTCATTTGTGTTCATGTGGGTTACTTCATGTGGGTAGTGGGTGCTGGGCACTGACTGAATGGGCCAGTAAAGCCTGTGGAGGAAGCATTCAGCATTCTACTCATTGAACTGCCGACATTGATGGTGATGCAACATCCATGACTAGGCAGTACACGCACATCAGGATACAACAACCTACTCATCAGTTTACAGAGCAGAACGCTGGGATAACCAGGTCTCAGTTTACAGAGCAGACCAGAATGTTCTTCAGTTTCAGAGGAAGGAAGTATACAACAACCTTCATCAGTTTACAGAGCAGAACGTGGATGCACATGATACAACAACCATGAGTTTAGGCAGAACGCTGGGATGCACATCAGGATACAACAACCTACTCATCAGTTTACAGAGCAGAACGCTGGGATGCACATCAGGATACAACAACCTACTCATCAGTTTACAGAGCAGAACGATGGGATGCACATCAGGATACAACAACCTACTCATCAGTTTACAGAGCAGAACGCTGGGATGCACATCAGGATACAACAACCTACTCATCAGTTTACAGAGCAGAACGCTGGGATGCACATCAGGATACAACAACCTACTCATCAGTTTACAGAGCAGAACGCTGGGATGCACATCAGGATACAACAACCTACTCATCAGTTTACAGAGCAGAACGCTGGGATGCAAGGTAGCCTGTGTGTCAGTCTGAGGTTTTCAAATGATTTTGAAATAAACAACAGCAACAAGTCTGATGTTTGTGGGTCATAATAGTCCGGGTCATGGAAAGGTCACAGGGGCTCACCTGGCTTCCACCGTCGGTCATCTTCTGTTACCATGTCAACCCCATTGAAGAGGTTCTCCCAGAATTCCTCCAGGTTGTCCGACTCAGGAAGCCGGCCCGATATCCCTGCTACAACAATCTCCTCCATCCTGGGAAGGAAGGGTTACTGTGGGAGAGAGAGAGCGTTAGAAGCAGGGATTGACATTAAGAGTTGCCTTATTGCCTGGGGCAAGTGACTGGAGCTGTCGAACAAGTTGAGCCTACCTCCAGTAGCCTAAAACTGATCTTTCGGGTTCCTCCCGTTTAAAGTGGAGACACAAGTTGAGCCTGCTCTGAGAATGTATTTTACTGAACCAAAATATAAAAGAATTCCAATAGTGATCTTTCTGATTCCTTGTCTATGTGAAACACAGGCAATACATGCTACTTCTGCAGGTGAATAGCTAATTAACACTAAGGCAACCAAAAACAAAGACATTTCCCTGACTTGCAGGATGGGAAAGTGCTTTTCAGTCTGTATTGTGGGGCTCCCGAGTGGCGCTACAGTCTAAGGCATCTCAGTCGTAGAGGCGTCACTACAGACCCTGGTCCGATTCCAGTACCAAGGAGCGGCACACAATTGGCCCAGCATCGCCCGGGTTAGGGTTTGGACATCATCGTAAACAAGAATTTGTTCTTAACTGACTTGCCTAGTTAAATAACATGTAAATCACAGCTGAGAAACATGAAGCGGATGAATGAAGAACATGTATTTAAGCTATAACACACGATAGTCTGTTTGACTAAAGGACCAAAGAGTTGTCTGCTTCTTTCCTTTGTTTGCCATGAAAGATCAGTTATACTAGTATCATCACCATCCTAGTTAGAGGGTCATTTCATTTAACCTGGATTTCTCCACATTACTGTCGTTTCATTGACACACAATCTAGTACACAAGAGCTGGTGCAAGATGGCAGCAGCACCACAGATAATCAGAAAACTACAGCATGAGAAAAAGGTGAACTCGGAGTAGGGAAGAGGAGACCGAGAGAATTTAAAGAAATGAAGAGAGGAGACATAAAAGTCTAGACAGAAGAACAGCCCTATTGGGGCGTTCCCATTCCCCACACAAACATTTCAGTGCTTGCAGCCACACGGACAGACAGTAGCTGGCGGCTATAAACTCCCTCACCCCCTGCAAGGCATCTTATTAGACTGACAATAGATTCTCTGTAACTGCTTGACCAGGCAGCAAGGAGGGTCTGCATTACCTTGTGGGAACCAGCCATGAAAGCCTCTATAACACAAGGTCTTGTTCAGCCCAGCATTATAAACCAGCTAGTTTCACCACAGGCGACAGCACTCAGAGACAGAGGGAGGGGTCAATATCTGCATCTGTTTAAGAAGAGAAGTAGAGATGGTAGGCTACTCTGTGTGAGCAGTCGAGAGGAAGTGAACAGTAGAGTCAACTCATCATCCAGCTCAAATTTTGTTCCTGGTTTCTGGGACAGGCAATTCCATGCAGGCCAGCCAACCAATGAGACAGCAGGGGAGGGGCCAACCAGTGAATCCCAGTTGACTGAGAAGCGCTCTGCTCCTAGTTGTAGCTAGCTGTTCCCTAGTCCAACACACAGTAGACTACTGTTGGCCCTCTCAAACAAGGCAGGGGCACCAACCGGAGCCCCCCATACAGCTAGTAGAACTCAGCCCCTACAGTACCCCTGAACTCAACCGGAGCCCCCCATACAGCTAGTAGAACTCAGCCCCTACAGTACCCCTGAACTCAACCGAGCCCCCTACAGCTAGTAGAACTCAGCCCCTACAGCCCTGAACTCAACCGGAGCCCCATACAGCTAGTAGAACTCAGCCCCTACAGTACCCCTGGGAGCCCCCCATACAGCTAGTAGAACTCAGCCCCTACAGTAGAACTCAACCCCCCATACAGCTAGTAGAACTCAGCCCCTACAGTACCCCTGAACTCAACCGGAGCCCCCATACAGCTAGTAGAACTCAGCCCCTACAGTACCCCTGAACTCAACCGGAGCCCCCCATACAGCTAGTAGAACTCAGCCCCTACAGTACCCCTGAACTCAACCGGAGCCCCCCATACAGCTAGTAGAACTCAGCCCCTACAGTACCCCTGAACTCTTTTGGAAGAGTTTTACAGCAGTGCTCTTTAATCCTAGAGAGCTACGGTATAGAAAGTGCAGGCTTTTGTTCCAGCCCACCCAGCTCATTCAACTTATCAAGGTCTTCATGTAGGCTACAGGTGAGTTACTGGGCTAGAACAAAAGCCTGCACAGTGCACACCCTGTGGGTCCCCAGCACCAGAATTGAAAAACACTGCTTTACGCAGTTAACCTAGTTAGCCCGTCGGACAGTGAGAGTTAACCTGGTTAACCAATCAAGAGTGGCGATGATGTACCATACAGAGACACGGAGGCAAGGACAGCACGTTGGGTTTCTCTTTATTAATAACACCAGATGATTGGCTGCTGTGAATGCAGCATTCTTATAACAGTGCTCCTTATAGGACACATCACTGCACTCTATACTCTTCTATAAACTGGTCATCTCTGTATTCCCCGTCGCAAGACCCACTGGTTAATGCTTATTTATAAAACCCAGTTAGCCCCCCCCATCTGAGATACCTACTGCAGCCCTCATCCTCCACATACAACACCCGTTCTGCCAGTCACATTCTGTTAAAGGTCCCCAAAGCACACACATCCCTGGGTCGCTCCTCTTTTCAGTTCACTGCAGCTAGCGACTGGAAAGAGGTGCAAACACTCAAACTGGGCAGTTTTATCTTAATCTCTTCATTCAGACACCAATCAGGGACACTCTTACTGACAGTTGTGGCTGCTTTGTGTGATGTATTGTTGTCTCTACCTTCTTGCCCTTTGTGCTGTTGTCTGTGCCCAATAATGTTTGTATCATGTTTTGTGCTGCTACCATGTTGTTGTCGAGTGTTGCTACCATGCTATGTCGTCGAGTGTTGCTGCCATGCTGTGTCGTCATGTGTTGCTGCCATGCTGTGTCGTTGTCTTCTTAGTTCTCTATGTTGTGTTGTCTCTTGTTGTGTGTTTGGTCCAATATTTCTATTTGATTTATTTAGTTATTTTAAATCCCAGCCCCCGTCCCAGCAGGAGGCCTTCTGGTAAGGCCATCTGGTAGGCCGTCATTGTAAAATAACAATTTGTTCTTAACTGACTTGCCTAGTTAAATTAAGGTTAAATAAATAAAAATTGGCTGCTGTGAATGCAGCATCTTATCATAACACCAGATGATTGGCTGCTATGTGTGTGTGTAACATCTGAATACAAAGAGCCCAGTGAGTTCGCTAGCCAGTGTGTCTGTCAGTCCACTGACGCATATCTACCTTCCCCTGATAACTCTCCAGAATGAAATGAGAATGAAACAGAGAGTCCCCTTCCTTCCACAGCGTCCCATTTCACGGCCGAATCCACGCCAGCGGGAACCAAAAATACTTTTGGTATCGCAGATTGTTCCGGCAATTCTCACATAGGAACTTCATTTGGGAGGAAGGATGTTTAACATGCTTTCTACATTTGTATCACAAACCCTTTGACAAAATCCATGACGAAAGTGGTCATTTTAGACCTATACATGTGTCCTGTAAGACCCTATGAGCCGTACATGGCACAGACAACATATTGATATCATTATACTCCTTATAGTGTGCTCTAAAATATGGAGTAAGCCTTGATTCTGAAATACAATTTAACATGAATTTATTCAACATTAAAAGATATTAACAGAGGTGTCACGCTCATAGGGGGCACAAGCTCCTCAGATTTGTCCTGTTTCATTTTTTTTTTTTTTTTACTAAACTTCATTTTGTAAGCCCACGTTTGATCATAATCATTTATAAAAATGATCTGTCAGCGGCATTTTGCAGAAGGGGCACAATGACTGGACCAGGCAAAGAGTCCCCCCCAGTAAGTGGTTCCTTCCAAGGTGCTCCATGGACCAAAGGTATGCTTGGCAGGACACTAGATACTCTAGTGTGTGCAGACAGTATCATCAGTGGAGAGAGAGAGTGTAAAGTGACACACAGAGTTTGATTTGATTTTAGCTGCTGGTGATGGACAGGACTAATTTGATCTATGTAACCTATTGATTCCTTTTTGATAAATAAATGTGTCTAATACTAGCCACTATTGCAATTTTATGAAGTTGGCTTTGGCTGGCCAGCTAGATAGTTGAGGTTGGGAGATGGGAACCTAACTACCAAACTATTTCAGGCTGTCAATCAAGTTAGATCAGCTTGTCTAACTATCTTAGCTGGCCTGCCTGCTGGCCAGGTTGCTACACTTCCGAACGAAGTTACTAAACGTACTGAATAACACTCACATCCTTTCAAGATTTTACACAGAGATGCAGAGAAGCAGATTTAGTTTGTTTAGAAAAATAACCACCAGTCAGGAGGACACAGACAGATCAAAAGGTGCTTAAGACACAGAAATATACTTGGTTTGAGTTATCTGGCACCTTATGATAACATCATGATATATATATTAATTATGATACTTTTTTATTTAACTAGGAAAGTCAGTTAAGGACAAATTCTTATTTTCAATGATGGCCTAGGAACAGTGGGTTAACTGCCTGTTCAGGGGCAGATTTGTACCTTGTCAGCTCAGGGATTTGAAATTGCAACCTTCCGGTTACTGGTCCAACGCTCTAACCACTAGGCTACCCTGCTGCTCCATTGATATGTTCCTGTCGAGATGCGTGTTACTATTCCATGTACTGGGTTGTAATTCAAATGTAATATCCTAGGCATGTTGCTGCAGTATATTGAAATGCGTGACGATGATACCCTCATTAAAATGACAATTGAACAGTTAAAGAGGTATTTACATAGAATTAGGCATGTTTATGGCTCTAGATTGTAGAAAAAAAGCTGTTTCAGGTGTTAAAAAATGCTAAAATCTCCTACTTCCTGAGGGTGCCCCCCATCCTCACGTACTTCTTTCCCCACTCTAAAATAATGGGATATTAATATCTCTAAACTAGAGTTTTTGATTTTGTTCCTATTAAAGACATACTCTACAAGTGGGCACTCTGCTAATTCTGAAGGTATGATACATTTTACGAGCGCCAACACATTGAATGGAAAATTGATTCAAAGCAAACTTTCTCTGCTGGTGATTTGCTGAATGTACAATCCTAAAGGAGGACTGTGATTGGTTAATGAACTATACTGTACATTTCTATATATAAAAATGGGTCATATCATTAAAAGTACCACAGAGCCACTCTGGAAATTTGATGTGTTTAGAGAGTATATCATTAAACATTGTCTAAAAATAAGCTAAATCTAAAAAGGGTACTTTTGAGACATTAATATTAGTTGTGTTAGCTAACCTAAGTTTTTAATTTTAAAAGGCTAACTGATCATTAGAAAACACGTTTGCAATTATGTTAGCACAGCAGAAAACTGTTGTTCTGCTTAAAGAAGCAATAAAACTGGCCTTTAGACTAGTTGAGCATCTGGAGCATCAGCATTTGTGGGTTCAATAACAGGCTCAAAATGGCCAGAAGCAAAGAACATTCTTCTGAAACTCGTCAGTCTATTCTTGTTCTGAGAAATGAAGGCTATTCCATGCGAGAAATTGCCAAGAAACTGAAGATCTTGTACAATGACGTGTACTACTCCCTTCATAGAACAGCGCAAACTGGCTCTAACCAAAATAGAAAGAGGATTTGGGAGGCCCCGGTGCACAACCGAGCAAGAGGACAAGTACATTAGAGTGTCTAGTTTGAGAAACAGATGCCTCAAGTCCTCAACTGGCAGCTAGTACTAGATAGTAGTATTAGATAGTACCCGCAAAAAAAAAACTGTCTCAACATCAACAGTGAAGAGGCAACTCCGGGATGCTGGCCTTCTAGGCAGAGTTGTCTTTTTCTTTGCATCTCAGACTGGCCAATAAAAAGAAAAGATTAAGATGGGCAAAAGAACACAGACACTGGACAGAGGAACTATAGAAACTCAGCAACAAAAAAAAGAAACATCCCTTTCTCAGGACCCTGTCTTTCAAAGATAATTAGTAAAATCCAAATAACTTCACAGATCTTCATTGTAAAGGGTTTAAACACTGTTTCCCATGCTTGTTCTATTAACCATAAACAATGAATGAACATGCACCTGTGGAACAGTCGTTAAGACACAGGCAATTAAGGTCAAAGTTATGAAAACTTCGGACACTAAAGAGACCTTTCTACTGACTCTGAAAAACACCAAAAGAAAGATGCCCAGGGTCCCTGCTCATTTGCGTGAACATGCCTTAGGCATGCTGCAAGGAGGCATGAGGACTGCAGACGTGGCCAGGGCAATAAATTGCAATGTCCGTACTGTGAGACGCCTAAGACAGTGTTACAGGGAGACGGGACGGACAGCTGATCATCCTCACAGTGGCAGACCACGTGTAACAACACCTGCACAGGATCGGTACATCCGAACATCACATCTGCGGGACAGGTACAGGATGGCAACAACAACTGCCTGGGTAAGGAACACACAATCCCTTCATCAGTGCTCAGACTGTCCGCAATAGGCTGAGAGAGGCTGGACTGAGGGCTTGTAGGCCTGTTGTAAGGCAGGTCCTCACCAGACATCACCGACAACAAAGCCACCTATGGGCACAAACCCCCCGTCGCTGGACCAGACAGGACTGGCAAAAAGTGCTCTTCACTGACGAGTCGCGGTTTTGTCTCACCAGGGGTGATGGTCGGATTTGCGTTTATCGTCGAAGGAATGAGCGTTACACCGAGGCCTGTGCTCTGGAGTGGGATCGATTTAGAGGTGGGGGTTCCGTCATGGTCTGGGGCGGTGTGTCACAGCATCATCGGACTGAGCTTGTTGTCATTGCAGGCAATCTCAATGCAGTGCGTTACAGGTAAGACATCCTCCTCCCTCATGTGGTACCCTTCCTGCAGGCTCATCCTGACATGACCCTCCAGCATGACAATGCCACCAGCCATACTGCTTGTTCTGTGCGTGATTTCCTGCAGGACATACATGTCTGTGGAACCTGTTCAGTTTGTCTCAGTTGTTGAACCTTGTTATGTTCATACAAATATTTACACATGTTAAGTTTGCTGAAAATAAATGCAGTTGACAGTGAGAGGACGTTTCTTTTTTAGCTGAGTTTGAGATCTATATATATCTCACACACAAAAGTATGTTGACACCCTTTCAAATTAGTGGATTTGGGGGGGGACACAACTCCATATTAATGCCCATGATTTTGAAATGAGATGTTCGATGGGCAGGTGTCCACATACACTACATGACTAAAAGTATTTTCCACTCCAACTGGCGTGGAAACGGCCGACAGTACAAAGCGGTGCTGTCATTCAAATGTGTGTGGCCTACATTCTGCTAGAAGTCTAGGGCACAGGAAACTGTTGAGCATGAGAGAAACCAAGCAGCCTTGCAGTTCTTGGCAAATAACGGTGCTCCTGGTACCTACTACCATACCCCGTTCAAAGGCACTTTAATATTTTGTCTTGCCCAGTCACCCTCTGAATGACACACATACACAATCCATGTCTCAATTGTCTCAAGGCTTAAAAACAGATCATTTGGGGGCGGCAGGTAGCCTAGTGGTTAGAGCGTTGGACTAGTAACTGGAATGGTTGCAAGATCAAATCCCCGAGCTGACAAGGTAAAAATCTGTCGTTCTGCCCCTGAACAAGGCAGTTAACCCACTGTTCCTAGGCAGTCATTGAAAACAAGAATTTGTTCTTAAACTGACTTGCCTGGTAAAAAAAAGGGTTAACAACCTCTCATCTACGTGGATTTAAGTGACATCAATAAGGGATCATCTGGTCAGTCTGCCATAGAAAGTTGTGTGTAGACTCTGTGTATAGTGTAATTGTTGTTTATCGATATGTTGTTTAATGATTTGTTGGACAGGTCGTCAATGTAAATAAGAATTTATCTGTAAAAAAATAAAAGGTGAAATTAAATTTGAAAAATAAACTTGTTTAGGAGGATTCAAATGAAAATAACTAGGCCTAAGCTTGTCTCTTTAGAAAATAGTTAGCAGCCAATATGGACACACATTCCAACACACAGATCTGAGAACTGCATTGCATGGGAACCTATTCAACTCTTGCCAAGGCACTGGGTCCCCTTACTCTCACACCTCAGAGAGAACGAGACAGAGAGGCGAGCAAGCAAGAGAAAATAGGGGATAATTAGAAGAGGATGAGTGAAAGATGGAATGGTTTTTCCCAATCCTTTGTTACTATGTATAGCAGGGTTCCCCCAAAAAGTTAATTTTATTAATGGACATAAAGGACAAAACAGCAGGAAGCCAGCTCCAGGTGATTTTAATTTTGGAATTATTCCCACGCATGATGTAAGAGTATAACTTTAGACCGTCCCCTCGTCCATACCCGGGCACAGTCACCCACGGAGCATCGTTACCCATCGCTCCACAAAAGCCGCGGCCTTTGCAGAGCAAGGGGAACCACTACTTCAAGGTCTCAGAGCAAGTGACATCACCGATTGAAACACTATTTAGCGCGCACCACCGCTGACTAGCTAGCCGTTTCACATCCGTTACACTAACAGAGACACAAATCGTATACTAAATGTAAGCAAGGTTTGAAATGATTGTTTTAGTCAAACATTATCTGTTTGTAAACTGCAAATTGACCGTAAGAAGCCGAAATGATTTGTAATTATGTTCCAGCCCCCCAACCATTCCCTCAAGAAAGAAATTGGCCTGCAAGTGAATCTAGTTGATGATCCCTGATGTATAGGCTCTGTGTGTGTGTGTGTGTGTGTGTGTGTGTGCGTCCCTTAGCTCCATGCGAACAGCTCAGTAAAGACCACTGCTGTATTAGCCAATTACCTGTCGATACAGACAAATAGGTAAATCAAGATCCATTGGACGAGAGAAGGCTAAACAAGAAGCTATAGGTGAACGGTTGCTTGAAGAAGAGGCCTTGAGCTTGAAGAAGAGAGGCCTGTTGAACATGTCTTTCTCATTTAGTTCAGAGAACCAACCTTCTCACTAATAATAGGCTACACTCTAAACAGCAGTCACAATAGAGTATAAACACCTCCTCCTGATCACCATTCCCACCAGAGGGATGAGTAGGAGCAGGTTTGTAAATATCTTACAGGGATTAAGGTGGATTATCATCTACCTGACCTGGATCACATCACTGAGGCAGGGCCTTGATTGATTACATGTGTTGGATATAGGCCTAGCTGAGGCAACACAATGACAACTACAGTGGCACCATGCCATAGATAACACCTAGATAACACCGCACACAGCTTTCCCTTGTGGGTGTTTCTCTCTCTCTCCCTGTCCCTTGGTGCTTCTGTCTCTTTCTCCCCCCAGTCTCGGTCTCCCTTCTGTTCCCTCTCTCTCCCTGTCCCTTGGTGCTTCTGTCTCTTTCTCCCCCCAGTCTCCCTCTCTCCCTGTCCCTTGGTGCTTCTGTCTCTTGGTGCTTCTGTCTCTTTCTCCCCCCAGTCTCGGTCTCCCTTCTTTTCCCTCTCTCTCCCTGTCCCTTGGTGCTTCTGTCTCTTTCTCCCCCAGTCTCGGTCTCCCTTATTTTCCCTCTCTCTCCCTGTCCCTTGGTGCTTCTGTCTCGGTCTCCCTTCTTTTCCCTCTCTCTTCCCTCTCTCTCCCTTTTCTTAACTGACTTCCCTAGTTAAATAGGTTAAATAAAAATAGCGGTACACGACTTGACTCAACTTGTCACTTAGGTTATATATTAGAACACCTGGAGGGTAATACAGAACAACGTGACTAATTCCACTAGTTATAGACTACATCTCTCAAAGCCAGGACATTTCATCCCGTGCCTAGAATACCTCTCTCTACGGGAGGGCTAAAGAGCACTGCATGTCAGTCTGCAAATGCCAGGTAATGGAACATGAACATCTTGAGAAACACCCAACATATTGGCTGGTAGGACAGAGCTCTGTTGGTGATTTGTCCAGCTAGGTCACATGTGGAAAGGTTGCTTGATACACACTTGCAACATGGTAAATTCCACACCTAGGCTTTAGAATGGGCCTTCTCTTGCCTCTCACCAGTCCAGCTCCTTCACTCAGGGAGTGAATAGAGAGCTAGGGTACTGGGATAGGTAGGCTCACCAAACATTGGTATTCATTTATGATATTGGTCTGTGTATTGCTCTGTATTAGTCTGCTGTTAGATTAGGCCATCTCTTTTCAATGGCTTAGGTGCAAAACTCAGATTCATACTAGACCCTTGGGGACTTATTAAGTCAAGTTCAGGAGGTGACAGGGGTGGAACTTGACAGTGAAAATGATTGTGTTCAGAGACAAGGATAGCCACACTGAGTTTTACAATATGACTCATCGTGTGATTACAGTAAGAGGTTGAGAAAACTATCATGCTCAGCTCTCACGAGATTAGATGTCAAACATGCACAAAAAAATAACCAAAATTGGATCAGAAAGGCTAGCATCAGCAAAAAAGGCTCTCACAAGGTAGGCAATAGGCATCCAACTCAATACCATCCCAGGCAGCACCACAGCTGGAGAAAAAAAAAGAAATACATTTTCTTGAATGATTAATTACCCTTTTATGTACAGTAGGCCTAGATAATCACTGGGCCTCCACAACTACTCAGACAAGACCTGTAGTGTAAACTACGCAGCCTGTTACTGTATATTGTGCTGCTACCAAATTTAGACCAGGGCCAGACACGCAAACAACCCTCTAGCAAGCAGAAGAACAAGGGCATCAATGAATAGTAATTGATTACAACGTGCTAACTTGGCATCCAGGCAGTGATGACTACATATTTTATTATTGAGCAAGAGTGACAACTGCTAGCCTAGCCCTAGCAGAGTTGTCGCATCACTTGGAGTCAAATTGGCTTTAACTTGATAGTTACCCTCGCTAAAATGTCGCTATTTCAGGAAATTAGTCAGCTAACTATTATAACTCTAAAATGTATAAACATCGTAACGAGGAAGTGTGTAGCTGATAATAGCCAGCTAAGTGAAATCGAGGAAATCCAGTTCTAGTTCGTTGATGTTTATACTATGCCGGTCATCATGGGCATCTCATCCACTAACTTGATGAAGAAGCTAGAGCAAGCTAACATCGGTAAAGCATTGCTATTCTCGCAAAATCAGAACAACTTACCTGTAGTTAGGTGTTTTAATATCAGTGGAAAACACCAAAGGGACTGCGAAATGTTAGTGAGGAAACGGTTAGCAAAATGTTCCTCGAAAATCCCTTATCTTCCGTCGGTGAGAGTGCGCTTGCCTGTGTCAGTGTGTGTCCCTGCTTCCGTTCCCTGCCAAGCCCTTCTAATTTCTCTCGCTTCTATGAATCCCTTTCTCTATTTCATTGAAATGTCTGGCATGCTCTCCCCGGCCACGCCACATGGGCTGACAGCTTCTCTGGGCTGTTCAGTCCAATGAGAAAAGAGGCAGGACTCCCAGTCTCAGCCAGTGATGGGGTGATTCGCTGAACGCTGCTGTGGATTCGGGAGGAAAAAAAACGGAAGAAACAGGATGGCAAGGTTACTGTAGTTCATTCGGGTAGCACTGGATGGATCATCCGAGTACACCAGTAACCTAGCTCAGTTTCCCCCGCCCTTTTATATTGGTCAAACCCAAAGCCATGTTCAAGTTTATCACTCAAATTCAAAGCGTAGAACATTCACTTACTTGAGCCGTGTTCAGATTTCACTCTGATTGAACAATAACTCATTTCGAAATCTTGCAGAAAGGAGGACACATGCGGTTGCAATAGTCCATGGACTTTGGGAAACACATATTTGACTATCTTGATCAATTAGATTTTTCCCCCTTTTTATTCAGAATGTGTATGATTTTTTTGCAATGCAATTTATTGGAGATGGATATACCATTAAAGAATGGTGGATTTAGCCTAGACCAGGTAAATATTGTTCCCCTAAACTATTAATCATGAATGAATAAACGAATGTATTTTTTTTACAGTATATGTAATGTATTTGGAAATCTACTAGCGCAGATTAGGCCAATACTATGTTTAATATCATTAGTAAGAATTGTATGGTCACCTGTGGTTGACATTGTAAAAAGTATATATCAACGCATGTGTTTGATCACCTGGTCGAATTTAGGGAGTCATATATGTATATATAACATTTCACTTTTTAATCATTGAAACATTGTATTCCCATTGTTTCTCGTGTATAGAGAGATAATTTAGTTTTATAACAGCGAAGTATTCAGAGGCTTTTGCATTGTTTAACAAGAGGTTTGTTAACTATTTATAATGGCGTTTATGAATAATCCATTGTAAAATGTTTATAATTGCTTATAATGCTTTATACATTCAAATTCAAATGTTCATGAATTGTAATGCTTATAATATGAGTAAAAATTGTAATGAATAACTGAATACGTATTTATTTTATAGGTTATAAAATAGTTTATTAATGCTTACTCATGTACGTTTTCTTATAGTGTTACTGGAAGTTTTAACCAAAGTCAGTAGGCCACTGACATTCTTTAGGTTGAACTTGTGGAGCAACCACATCATCACACCTGAAACGGGTTATTGTGGTGAATGTACAGTTAGCGCTGACAAACGTGGTAGTTAGTACACACCCAAATCCTGACAGCTGTGATCATAAGGGTGCGTTTGTAAATTCACTCTGGCTATCTACTCTGATTTCAAAACACTCTCGTCTGGGTGTGCCAGATCGCAGAATAACTGAAACGCTCAACACCCGTTGAATATGGCCAGTGTCAGTAAACGTCGGCAATAAAAAGCGTAATTTAATTGTTGCCAGCAGCACAGTTACAGGCACCAACGCACTGGATAACATTAAAACAGCCTAATCAGCTCTGCTAGGGCGAGTAATGGTCAGAGTGAGGTGTTCTTTCATTTGTGTCTGGAAGTAGCTAGCAAGCTAGCCAACGTTAGCCAGTTAGCTTGTGTGCTTGACTGCTGTTGTGAGGTCAGAAAGCTCGGATCAACCCTACTCCCCAGCCAGAGCGGCCAGTGTGCCCTCTGAACTCTCCGAGAGCGGAACGCTCTGAATTTACGAAATCCCTCTGGCACTCCAGAGTAAAATTTACGAATGCACCCATAGCTAGTTGTGATATTTTATAGATGTGAAAATGAACCAATCACAGAGCAGGTGTGTGTGTGTGTGAGGGTATTGCTAAGAGATAGGGTGATGTGATGACAATGAGGGGAGGAGCTTGTTGCCAGGGCAGCAAGGATGGTGATGTAATCAGAAACGCTGCCTGGTGGGGTTACTAGAGTTCAATGGTGAAAATGGCATGTGAAGGATGGCATGATGTCGAGGAAAACTTTAGTCTTTTTAAAACGTATTTATTGACCTAAATACTAACCAAGATAACCTGAAGACAACATGTAGAAAAACGCACCTAATGTGTTAACATATTCATATTTCATAAGGTACCTTTTTAGGTCAAATTTGTATCAATTCTGGTTGTGTCACACCTTCTCAATAAAGGAAACATTTCAGAAAATGTCAAAACGTTATTGTTTTATTGGGGGGGAAAAAAATCACTATTGCATGATTTGCTATGATATCAATGCCTGTTCAGGACCTGTACAACAAGACCACAAAACACTAGATTTGTCATAATGGGAGAAAAACATGAAAAAGGCACACAAAATAGTACTTTTCAATGTGAGCATCTGGGACAGGAAATACAATATAAACGTCAATGAATCCTCTACTTCTTGAGTTGTAAGGCCAGGTGGACCCCTGGTCTAAGCAGTGAGCAGGTAGTAAGTAACTATGTACCTAACCTGGGTGACAGACTGGTTCTGCTGTCAGAAACACTCCCCTGGTGGCCTTGCCAAGACATTACCTTCTGCACCAGCCTCTGATATTACTTTAGCACTCTAGCTTACAGTACAGAAATCACTAGGTATTTACATGTCATTTCTACCTACTAAGTACTTTGGTATTCATTCAATCAAGCACCACTAGGCATAATTTGGTAACAGGTACCAACAGTTACCGATTGTGTTGAATTCTGTTAGCCTACCAGAATGGTCTTTTATATTGTACCGGGCAGGACTGAAAGCATCTGTGGGGATGAGGCCTAAGTGACTGCCACTGACAATGGCCACAGTGCAGAGAGCCTACATGGCTGGGTAGAGACAGCGCTGACATTGTGCCTGTCTGAATGTCTCTCGACAGCACAGAGAGGCAGAGGCTTATCACACCACCGTCTCCATTATCTTTATACTACTGTACAACACCTTTGTTAGAAATCTCTTCTCCTACATTTACATTTACATTTACAGAGTACTACATACTTTCCAGGGCCACCCATACGTAAAATGTCTGCACGCATGACTGTAAATTGCTTTGGATAAAAGCGTCTGCTAAATGGCACATATTCATTAGTAAGTAAGTGTTAGTAACAATCTCATTCAATTCTCAACTTCATGAACGTTGCTTATCTATATTGACGCTTTGACGATCCAGCATACAAGCAAAGCGTCAATACAGGATTAAGATTGAATCCTACTACACCGGCTCTGATGTTCATTGGATGTGCCTGGGAAACTCGCTGTGAGACTACCAGAAGAGCTAAATGCCTTTTATGCTCGCTTTGAGGCAAGCAACACTGAAGCATGCACGAGAGCACCAGCTTTTCTAGATGACTGTGTGATAACGCTCCCGGTAGCCGATGTGAGCAAGACCTTTAAACAGATCAACATTCACAAAGTAACAGGCCAGATGGATTACCAAGATGTGTACTCAAAGCATGTGTGGACCAACTGGCAAGTGTCTTCACAGAGATTTTCAACCTCTCCCTGACTGTGCACAAGGAAGAGAAGGTAACCTGCCTAAATTATTACCGCCCGTAGCACTCACGTCAGTAGCCATGAAGTGCTTGGAAAGGCTGGTCATGGCTCACATCAACAGCATCCTCCCGAATACCCTAGACCCACTCCAATTCGCATACTGCCCCAACAGATCCATAGATGACGCAATCTCAATCCACACTGCCCTTTCCCACCTGGACAAAAGGAACACCTATGTGAGAATGCTGTTCATTGACTACAGCTCATCGTTCAATGCTATAGTGCCCACGAAGCTCATCAATAAGCTAAGAACCCTGGGACAAAACACCTCCCTCTGGATCCTGGACTTCCTGTTGGGATGCCCCCAGGTGGTAAAGGTAGGCAACAACACACCTGCCATGCTGATCCTCAACACTGGGGCCCCTCAGGGGTGTGTACTTAGTCCCCTCCTGTACTCCCTGTTCACCCATGAATGCGTGGCCAAACACTACTCCAACGCCATCATTAAGTTTGCTGATAACACAACAATGGTAGGCCTGATTACTGACAGCGATGAGACAGCCTATAGGGAGGAAGTCAGAGAACTGGCAGTGTGGTGGCAGGACAACAACCTCTCCCTCAATGTGAGCAAGAAAAAGGAGCTGATCGTGGACTACAGGAAAAGGCGGGCCGAACAGGCCCCCATTAACATCAACGGGACTGTGGTGGAGCGAGTCGAGAGTTTCAAGTTCATTGGTGTCCACATCACCAGTGATCTATCATGGTCCAAACACACCTAGACAGTTGTGAAGAGGGCACAACAAAACCTTTTCCCTCTCAGGAGACTGAAAAGATTTGGCATGGGTTCCAAGTTCCTCAAAAAGTTCTACAGCTGCACCATCGAGAGCATCTTGACCGGTTGCATCACCACCTGGTATGGTACTGCGTATGGCCCAGCACATCACTGGGGCCAAGCTTCCTGCAATCCAGGACCTATATAATAGGCAGTGTCAAATGAAAGCCAATAACATTGTCAGAGACTCCAGTCACCCAAGTCATTGACTGTTTTCTCTGCTACCGCACGGCAAGCAGTACCGGAGCACCAAGTCTAGGACCAAAAGTCTCCTTAACAGCTTCTATTCCCAAGCCATTAGACTGCTGAACAATTAATCAAATGGCCACCAGACTACTACATTGACCCCCCCCCATTTGTTTTGTACACTGCTGCTACTCGCTGTTTTTTTTATCTATGCATAGTCACTTCACCCCTAACTACATGTACAAATGACCTCTAACCTGTACCCCCGCACACTGACTCTGTACCCCCTGTATATAGCTCGTTATTGTTATGATAGTGTTACTTCTTGTTCTTTTTTTATTTTGGTTTATTTGGTAAATATTTTCTTAACTCTTCTTGAACTGCACTGTTGGTTAAGGGCATGTAAGTAAGCATTTCACGGTAAGGTCTACACTTGTTGTATTCGGCGCATGTGACAAATAAAGTTTGATTTGATGAATCTATAACAACGCTTCTAAAGATTAGTTGAAGTCTCTGATGGTATACTTGTGTGTTGCATGCCTCCCCCAACCCCAATTCTCTCTAGCCCCATCCCCTCCTAGCCCCATCCCCTCCTAGCCACATCCCCTCCTAGCCACATCCCCTCCTAGCCCAATCCTCCCCAGCCCCAGAGTATCTTCTTTTCAACGTTTACTCAGCATAATGTGGAAACTCTTGGCAGTCTACTGCTGAGCTAACTGTGAAGCAATGTCTCTGATCTGAATCTAATCTGAAAGATAGACACACTGTGTTGGATGACCTTCACTACTGTCTGTGAGCTGTTGCAGTGTCTGTTGCTGAGGCATTAGAGCCAGGCTATCAGTCAGCACTTCTTCCAGCAGGCAGTGGATGTGTGTGCCAGCCAGCCAGCCAGGCCTGGCCAGTGCCCTGGGCTCTGCAAACAACACCAGTGTCAACAGAGCCAGACCTAAACCATGAGTGGCTCCACTGTCCACTGATTGAGAAACTTTTCCCAGTGCAGAACAGTCCCTGGTCAGAGCCTTCACCCTGTCACCTCTGTGATCTGGCACCAGACACAAGGTTATTTAAAGATTAGTGGAATCTGTGTGGGTAGCTGGACAGGTAGGATGACTGACAGTGAAGGTGAACAGGTGGTCATGTGTCAGGTGACAGAGGAATGGATGAGACTGAGGCAGGAATTCCTTTAACCATAAAGTGGTATATTTACTGAGTAGTCTGTGCTGCATCACAAAGGAAACAAATAACATGTATCCAATCAAATTCATAATCAAAGATCAAATCATATCATTCATTATTAACATAATTTAGGGAGTTCAACAGTCCAGTTCATTATGAAGTCAATAGTAATCATCCGTGAGTCATTTAGGCTCGTAACTATTTATCATAAATCATAAAAGAATACAAACAGTGAATGGTTATTCAATCTATAATCCCCATTATCAAAGTCGATCAGTTAGCAAACAATGACGTTTCTCATTTCACTCTTTCAATGGTCTTCATGTGTACATATAAATAATTTCAATACACATGAACCATATCCAGTGCATAATTGGCCTATGAGGATCCGTAGGGCCGTGATCATTGACAATTCACATTACACAATATGTTTGAAGCGTGCGCTCCAAGCCGCGCTCCGCGGTAATAACTATAAACAATAACTGATGGCCCATCTCCGGATCGCCACAGATAGTTCAGATGAAAGGTAAGAGTCGGTGGACTTACGTGGATTCATGGACGCACAGAACTTCTGGATCAGATGGAGTTAAGAAAGAGAAAGCAGCGAGATCAGGCGATGGCAATTTCCTCCTTTTATAGAGTTGAGATCTGTCGGACATTTCCACCTGACCTAATTAAATCGCCCCTGGCCCAGCTGAGTAAATGGCAATGAATTAAAGGATTATTCCACCAACTCCATGGGCCTTTTCTACCGTTTCTTTTACAAATGGCACCCTATTCCCCATGTATTGCACTCATTTTGTCCAGGGCCCATATGACTCTAGTCAAAAGTAGTGCACTATATAGGGAAAAGGGTGCCATTTTGGACAGATTCAAGGCCACCAGTTGGGAAACCTGCCTCCTCCTCTGTGGCCAGATTGCCACGCTGTCTTTACTGAAACCTCAGCTATGTGAAATTATAAACACGATTATTATCTCATACAAAGAGCCTTACGGTCTGTGGTCTAGTTAACACATACTGATGTACATGGCAGATGTCACTAACATTGGTGTGTGTGTATGGGTGTGTGTGTGTGTTGTGACAGAGTAATACTAGACTTCCTGTGCCAGATAATCTGCTATGTGCTAAATGCCCAATAGAATGCAGACACACAAGTTGTTTTATAATGGTGTGACTCACAGAGTACACCCAGAGAGAGAAAAGGAGAGAGATAGAGATGGAAAGAAAGAAAGAGAGAGAGGGCAGGGATTGATATAAAGGGTTACTCTATTGCCTGGGCCAAGTGAGATTGCCCCTAAAGTCAAGAATTCCAGGAGCCTAAATCACATCTTTCTGGTTCTGATCTTTCTGGTTCCTCCCCATTGTATAAGTGAAAGACAGACAATTAATGGCAT
This sequence comes from Oncorhynchus nerka, assembly GCF_034236695.1. Lineage (NCBI taxonomy): Eukaryota > Metazoa > Chordata > Actinopteri > Salmoniformes > Salmonidae > Oncorhynchus > Oncorhynchus nerka. The sequence goes on along the minus strand of NC_088423.1, from coordinate 12,072,177 downwards.
TCATGGTTGTCGGGCAAGTTGAGCCTGCTCTGGGAATGTATTTTACTGATAACAACCAATATACTAAGAATTTCAGTAGTGATCTTTCTGATTCCACCCCTATGTGCAGGCACTTCTGCCTGTAAATAGCTAATTAAGATTTTTGGGCAAGTGATAATAATCTTTGGGCAAATTCTTTTCAGACTTTAATGTCAATCCATGAAAGAAAGAAAGAAAGAAAGAAAGAGTTAAAGAAAGAAAGTGAGAGAGATCTCACCTCTCTCAGAGCAGCTCTCCCGGGGTGTGAGTATGGAGGGGCTGAGGCCTCGGTCCAGTATCTGCCACATCTCCCTCAGTAACCTCTCCATAGCCACTGACAACAGCAGCAGAGGACCCGATGGGCTGAAAGGGGGTCATGACCCGAGGTCCAGCCGCAGGGAACTCTGTGATTGGCTGAGAGGAGGAGGATGGGTGTTCTCCTTAGTGCTAGGATGCTGAGGAAGATAGGAGAGAAAGAAGTGACGATAAAGTGTTGTGAAAACATTTTGCCCAGCATGTTGAAGCGGAGTATGATTTCAGAGCCATTTTTCCTCTATTGCTAAAGTTAATAATCCTTTATAGCCCAGACATCAACTCTGTATATTTATCAAGTGAGTTGAGAGGCCTAGCTTTTGCATCATTGGTCCTCAAGTCAGGTGGTATCAGACTGTGTAGACAGATATTACTGTTGCTACCTCGTCTGTCTTTGTCCTTGTGCTGCTGGCCCCAGGGTTCGGTGACCCGGTCTCTGTCTCCGCTGTCGCTCTCTGAGAAGAGAGGCCTCACCAATTTAGGGCCCCTCTTTCTCTGCTTTTTGTGGGCATACTGCAGTTCCTGGAGAGAAACGTGGCTTACTGCAGTTCCTGGAGAGAAACGTGGCTTTACTGCAGTTCCTGGAGAGAAACGTGGCTTTACTGCAGTTCCTGGAGAGAAACGTGGCTTACTGCAGTTCGTGGAGAGAAATGTGGCTTACTGCAGTTCCTGGAGAGAAACGATCCCTCTGATGGGCATACAGAGCACTGCACTACATTATGAGTCCTAACCTGAGATATGACAATGTCACTTTCTCACTGCTGTCTTGTTGACATCAAGGTGTAAGAGGTCAACGATTAGGGGTCAGAGGTGAGAGGTCAGACTTGTGTGTTGAGCTGGTACTGCAGTTGTTCCAGGGCAGAGAGTCGACCTTGCTGGTGCTGGGTGTCTCTGGATGGGTGTCTCTCTGGCTCCATAGACACTGGGGCCAGGGAGGGTTTGGGAGCAGACTGGAGAACAGAGAGAGAGATAAGGTGTGAGAAAATAGAATGGAGAGGTGTGTGTGTGTCGGGGTGTGTGCGCATGTGTGAGAGGAGGCATCCAGGGTGTTTGTATTTTTTCCCCGGCCCCTGGCGCTGCGTGTGATCTTTGCTGAATCCCCCATAATCCCGCAGAGCAGGGGGATCAGGGTGCCTGGCGGGGTGGTAGAACAACACAGGGGAGAATACTTCCTGTCCTAACTGTCAACACTACCACACTACCCCATCAATCACAACACAGCTGGACCACCCCACCCGACCAATCCCAACACAGCTGGATCACACCACCCAACCAATCACAACTGGACCACACCACCAGACAAATCACAACACATCTTTTTAAAATTACCAAACACAACGTGCCATTGGAACACAGGAGTGATAGTTGCTGAAAATGGGCCTCTATATGCCTATGTAGATATTTCATAAAGAATCTGCCGTTTCCAGCTATAATAGTCATCTACAACATTAAAAATGTCTGTATTGCATTTCTGATCAATTGATGATATTTTAAATGGACAATTATTTTCTTATTTTCTTTCAAAAACAAGGACATTTCTAAGTGAGCCCAAACTTTTGAACGGTAGTGTATACTGGGAGTGGGACAGAGGCTTCGGACACAGTGCCTCAGAACCTGCGCAGGTCTGAGAGGGCCAGCAGGCCTCCAGAAAGATTGAATATTCACTGGTGATGTTTAACGGACCCAAGACTCATTCAGCTTTTGGGGTTTGTTTTGATATTTTCACGATTGACTATTTTGAAACAGGGATGAATTGGTATTTGTGAATTGACATTGATTGTTGGTGAAATGTGTGAGATATATATATATATATATATATATATGTATATATTATTTTTTACAAACACACATTTCATTAACAAGCAATGTCAATCCACAATTGCCTTTTTCAATTGCCTCTTCACGATTTTCGCACCTTTTTCAGCTGTTCCGTTACTTTTAAGATATAGCGGACTGGAGGTTATATGTATGTTTGTAATATACAGTTGAAGTTGGAAGTTTACATACACCTTAGCCAACTACATTTAAGCTCAGTTTTTCACAATTCCTGACATTTAATCCTAGTAAAAAATCCTGTTTCAGGTCAGTTAGGATCATCACTTTATTTTAAGAATGTGAAATGTCAGAATAATAGTAGATAAAATAAATGAAAGCTGAAATAAATCATTCTATCACATTCCCAGTGGGTCAGAAGTTTACATACACTCAATTAGTATTCGGTAGCATTGCCTATAAATTGTTTAACTTGGGTCAAACGTTTCGGGTAGCCTTCCACAAGCTTCCCACAATAAGTGGGGTGAATTTTGGCCCATTACAGAGCTGGTGTAGTCAGGTTTGTAGGCCACCTTGCTCGCACACGCTTTTTTAGTTCTGCCCACAAATTTTCTATAGGATTGAGGTCAGGGCTTTGTGATGGCCACTCCAATACCTTGACTTTCTTGTCCTTAAGCCATTTTGCCACAACTTTGGAAGTATGCTTGGGGTCATTGTCCATTTGGAAGACCCATTTGCGACCAAGCTTTAACTTCCTGACTGATGTCTTGAAATTTTGCTTCAATATATCCACATAATTTTAATTCCTCATGATGCCATCTATTTTGTGAAGTGCTCCAGTCCCTCCTGCAGCAAAGCACCCCCACAACATGATGCTGCCACCCCGTGCTTCACGGTTGGGATGGTGTTCTTCGGCTTGCAAGCCTCCACCTTTTTCCTCCAAACATAATGATGGTCATTATGGCCCAACAGTTCTATTTTTGTTTCAACAGACCAGAGGACAATTCTCAAAAAAGTACGATCTTTGTCCCAATGTGCAGTTGCAAACCATAGTCTGGCATTTTTATGGCAGTTTTGGAGCAGTGGCTTCTTCCTTGCTGAGCGGCCTTTCAGATTATGTCAATATAGGACTCGTTTTTACTGGGAATAATAGATACTTTTGTACTTGTTTCCTCCAGCATCTTCACAAGGTCATTTGCTGTTGTTCTGGGATTGATTTGCACTTTTTGCACCGAAGTACGTTCATCTCTAGGAGACAGAACGCGTCGCCTTCCTGAGCAGTATGACGGCTGCGTGGTCCCATGGTGTTTAAACTTGGGTACTATTGTTTGTACAGATGAACGTGGTACCTTCAGGCGTTTGGAAATTGCTCCCAAGGATGAACCAGACTTTTGGAGGTCCACAAAACATTTTCTGAGGTCGTAGCTGATTTATTTTGATTTTCTCATGATGTCAAGCAAAGAGGCACTGAGTTTGAAGATAGGCCTTGAAATACATCCACAGGTACACCTCCAATTGACTCACATTATGTCAATTAGCCTATCAGAAGCTTCTAAAGCCATGACACAATTTTCTGGAATTTTCCAAGCTGTTTAAAGGCACAGTCGACTTAGTGTGAGTAAACTTCTTACCCACTGGAATTGTGATACAGTGAATTATAAGTGAAATAATCTGTCTGTAAACAATTGTTGGAAAAATGACTTGTATCATGCACAAAGTAGATGTGCTAACTGACTTGCCAAAACTATAGTTTGTTAACAATAAATGCGTAGTGGTTGAAAAACGAGCTTTAATGACTCCACCCTAAGTGTACGTAAACTTCCGACTTCAACTGTATATATATATATATATATATATATATATATTTTACAAACATACACATTTCATCAACAAGCAATGTCAATTCACAAATACCAATTCATCCCTGTTTCAAAATAGTCAATAGTGAAAATATCAAAACAAACCCCAAAAGCTGAATGAGTCTTGGGTCCGTTAAACATCACCAGTGAATATTCAATCTTTCTGGAGGCCTGCTGGCCCTCTCAGACCTGTGCAGGGTCTGAGGCACTGTGTCCGAAGCCTCTGTCCCACTCCCAGTACCTTCTGCCACATGACAACTTGTTCTTGTTTCTTTTTTCTGTGTGTCCAGTGGAGGTATGCCTCTGTCCTGAGCGTCCTCAAACGTCTCCTGTGTTCTCAAAACGTTTTGCCTATAGCATTGATACACAGCCCCATCTTCTGTCCTGAATGTATATGACCGAGGTGGACCCTCCTCCCATACTCGCCTTTCTATCCCATGAATCCAGACCACGAATTCAAACCACATCCTGAGCTGCTAAAGGTGGCAACACTCTAGCAGTTTTGTCATAGAGTTTTTGTCTTGCCTTCAGCAGTAGGGCCCTGTCCTTCACAGCTAATGAGCAGTCATTCAGGCAGAAACTGGGCAACCTGGAATGTAACTTGCGTCCCATTAAGATTTCTGCAGGTGACCGGCCACATTCCAAGGGCGCTGCTCTGTACGACAATAAAGCCAAGTGTGGATAAGCCCCACTGTGTGTTGCCTTTTTTATTTACCTGTTTATTAACACTCTTCGGAGGACAAATATCGTAGTATTTTTTACAGCTTTTTTGCTACATATACATACATTTTACATACATGGTACTTTTATATAAAGCTGTCTCATAACAATAATACATTACCAAACACCAGCTCTTTAATCTCAACCCTCAGCCCCTCTCAGACCATCCAACCTATCACCCTAGACCAACCCTCAGCCACTGTCAGACCATCCAACCTATCACCATAGACCAACCCTCAGCCACTCTCAGACCATCCAACCTATCACCATAGACCTCAGCTCTTTAATCTCAACCCTCAGCCACTCTCAGACCATCCCACCTATCACCATAGACCAACCCTCAGCCACTCTCAGACCATCCAACCTATCACCATAGACCTCAGCTCTTTAATCTCAACCCTCAGCCACTCTCAGACCATCCAACCTATCACCATAGACCAACCCTCAGCCACTCTCAGACCATCCCACCTATCACCATAGACCAACCCTCAGCCACTCTCAGACCATCCCATCTATCACCATAGACCAACCCTCAGCCACGCTCAGACCAATCCCACCTATCACCATAGACCTCAGCTCTTCAATCTCAACCCTCAGCCACTCTCAGACCATCCCACCTATCACCATAGACCAACCCTCAGCCACTCTCAGACCATCCCACCTATCACCATAGACCAACCCTCAGCCACTCTCAGACCATCCCACCTATCACTATAGACCAACCCTCAGCCACTCTCAGACCAATCCCACCTATCACCATAGACCTCAGCTCTTTAATCTCAACCCTCAGCCACTCTCAGACCATCCCACCTATCACCATAGACCAACCCTCAGCCACTCTCAGACCATCCCACCTATCACCATAGACCAACCCTCAGCCACTCTCAGACCATCCCACCTATCACCATAGACCAACCCTCAGCCACTCTCAGACCATACCACCTATCACTATAAAACACCCTCATTTGATGCCCATGTGTCATACACTTTTCAATTGTGCTGTGATGTTTTACAAAATGTTTGAATATTTCTAATCGTATAGTATCCACAGATTGTGAGCTAAAGATTAAAACCTTTCCTACGAGTATTATTATATTATTTATTGACTGACTATGGCTTTCCAAATCGACTAACACTACTATTTATAAGGTTAATTTTAAGTGCATGTTGTGATTTTTTAACCATTCCTGAAGCTGTGACCAGAAACAAGCTACATAGGGGCAATACCAGAATAAATGATCTATCGATTCTGTCTCTTCGCAACTAAATCTACAGAGCTGAGATTGTTGTATGGCCCATATATCATTCTTTGGGGGCAAGAATGTTATAGAATAATTCAATTGAAAAACTCTGTTGAGTGAAGTGTAGTTTTTTGTACCAGTTCATAAACCATGTGCCATGAAATTGCCTTTTTTAAGAGTCTCTTCACGATTTGCACACCTTTTTCAGTCTTTGCGTTACATTTAGGATATAGAGGACTAGAGGTTATATGTCTGAACTCATAACGCTCTGCAAACATCTCAAACTCACTGCAAGCAAACTGAGGAGCATTATCAGCAACCACCACTAGGGGAATCTCATGCCAAGCAAACTGAGGAGCATTATCAGAAACCACCACTAGGGGAATCTCATGCCAAGCAAACTGAGGAGCATTATCAGAAACCACCACTAGGGGAATCTCATGCCAAGCAAACTGAGGAGCATTATCAGAAACCACCACTAGGGGAATCTCATGCCAAGCAAACTGAGGAGCATTATCAGCAACCACCACTAGGGGAATCTAATGCCAAGCAAACTGAGGAGCATTATCAGAAACCACCACTAGGGGAATCTCATGCCAAGCAAACTGAGGAGCATTATCAGAAACCACCACTAGGGGAATCTCATGCCAAGCAAAACATGATTTAAAGTGCAAAAGGACAGTCTTTGCTGTTGTGCTGGACAAGAGTGCAATTTCATTGTAATTTGACAAGTAGCCGATAGTCAACAAATAGTCCTACCGTTGCAGTGAAACAAGAAGACTCCAACCTTCTTCCAGGCTGTGGTGGGTACCTCTCCAATAGCAATGGGCTCCTTGGGCTGTCTATAATGAAATTTGAGACATGCATCACAATTTCCCACCATTTTCTCAATGTCTGAATTTATATTTGGTCAATCAGCTCCCAGATGTCCTTCATGCACACTCTGTAGCATCTCCTGGTGCTTTGAAGTAGGTATCACCCTTCTATTGTTCATCAACATCACTCCATTGACCACTGACAGCTCTGCCCTTAGTGGGAAGTACTGCTTACAAGAGCCTTTTGCCAGCCATTTTCCAGATTTCCAGATTATGGATCACTTTGCAAAGAATGGGATCTGTTGTGGTCTCTTAAGCTATTCTCCTTAGCTGCTGCTCAGAAACAGGAAGTGACTCCCTGACCATATTCACATGCAAGACAACCTCCTCCATAGACTCCTGACTGAGGCTGATTTGTGACACCACTGGTGGAGCCCTTGAGAGGGCATCTGCTTCCACTAAAGTTGACCCAGGCACATAAGTTAGAACAAAATCACAGCGTTGCAACCTCATCATCATCCTTTGGAGACGAGGAGGCATGTCATTCAGATTTGTTAGAGAGGTTGGAATAAGGGGTTCATGGTCTGTTTCTAGAATCACCTTTGGAAAGCCATAAATGTAACAGTCAAACTTCTCACGACCAACGACCAACCCTAGACATTCCTTTTCTATTTGAGCATAACGCTTCTCAGCATCAGTCAAAGGGAGGGCTGCATAATCCACAGGCTTCCACACACCTTGATGCTCCTGAAACAGCACGGCTCCAATGCCATCGCTGGAGGACTCTGTGGACAGTAGGCCTGTCAGGTTCTAAAAGAGTTAGCACTGGCTCTTCAGCCAAAATGTTCTTCACATTGTTCCACTCTCTTTCATGTTCTCTGTTCCATGAGAACTCTGTCTTGTCCTGAAGGAGTGTCCTTAAATTCACTGTTTTAGCTGACAGGTTTGATACAAACTTCCCCAAATAATTGACCATACCTAAAACACGCTGAATGCATTTCCTAACTGTGGGATTAGCAATCTCCCTCACCACTTTGACCTTGGCATGATCAGGCTTACAAACCCTCCGAGGACAGTTTATCCCCAAGAAATGTGATTTCCTTCACACAAAACTGACATTTAGCCCGATTTAGCATCAAACCATGCTTCTGTACCCTCTTAGCCGCTCATTGTGTTCCTGAATAGTGGACCCCCAGACCACGCAATCCTCCACATACACTCAAACTAACTCTAACCCCCCAATGACCCTTTCCATGACCTTATGAAAGAGCTCGGGGGCAGAACTTATGCCAAAAGGTAACCTCTTAAAGGAATATCTTCCAAAGGGGGTATTGACTCTACAAAGCTTGGTGCTGCATCCAACTTGCAGAAATAGTGTGCACCAGCCATTTCACACACCATCTCCTCCCTCTTGGGAATCTGAAAATGCTCCCTTTTGATACATTTATTAAGGTCCTTGGGGTCCATACAGACTCTCAGAACTCCATTCCTTTTCCAAACACACCATAGAATTGGCCCGGTCTGTTGGCTCCTCTGATTTCACGAGCACATTGAGTTTCACCATTCTTCCCAACTCCTCCTTTAGATCCTTCTGTAGTGGCCCCGGAACTCTGGGTGGTGCATGAATCACTGACTTGGCATTCTCTGTGAGAGCAACAGAGTGAATGAGAGACAATGCTCCAAATCCTGTGAACACATCTGAATATCTTTAATCTCCTCACCATTTTGATCACTTGTCACCCGTTGAACACTGTGCAGCCAGTCCAAGTCATTCATTGGGGTACACGTACTTAACAAGTCCCAACAACTCACATGCTGTATCCCCGAAAAGAGAATCATGCCCCTCTGGTACTATCACAAACATAAGTGCGTGGCTTCTTGTTTTCCCCTTTACAGTTAGCGGACACAAAAGTCTCAATTGCTTGGCTTTGAGAGCCACACAGCCTTTGCATGATGATTAGTTTGGCTCTAGCTCCTGTATCCAGCTTGAAGGTCAAACTTGTACCACTGACCACTAATGGTACAACCCAGTGGTCACCAATGCCTGTCCTCCATGCAATCCACAGTGCCCAAAAATAAATCACTTTGTTCATTCTCCTCCTCCTACAGACAATGGTGTGAACATTTTGTCTCCACTACTTGTCCTTTGCTAAACATATTTTTCCAAAGAAATGTTTCCCCTTGTACTTGTAGCAACATTTTCCAAAGACAGGACACTTCCTGGCATGGTGCCACACCTGTTACAATCATATTGCTTGTGGCTCCTTTGATCAGTCATATTGCTTGTGGCTTCCTTTGCTCATAGCGCCCCCTTGTGTCCTTGTCTACAAAAGCAACTGCTGCACTTTCCACCTCCCTAGCAGTGTTTGCTGGTGTGGAGCTAAAGGTTTTAATATGCAATTGTGCCAGCTCATTCACATGACATATTTTTACTGCAGTGTTCAAATTTAACTCACTTTTCCGCAGCAATCTTTCTCTAACTCTGGAGTCACTTATACCAAACACAATCTGACCTCGAAGCATAGATGAGGTTAGGTCTACAAAATTACACGCCTGTGCTTTTAATTTCAAATCTGTAAGAAAGACGTCAAACATTTCACCTTGCTGTTGAATACGACAGCGAAACAAATAACGTTAAAAAAAGGAAGATGTATTGATGTGGTTCTGAGTGATGGTTTACGACACTCTTTTACGACTCCTATGGTATATATGTGGCAATGGCGGAATAACTATGATTGATGGTGATGGTGGTCTTTGCTTGCTGGAACTAACAAAGTAACACAGTAAAAGAGTGTCGTAAACCATCCCTTAGAACCACATCAACACAGTATGGTTATCTGGTATCTTGTCTATATAGCCTAGCACTCATCATGCAGAAAGAGCTGTGTCTTTTAATTATGTGATATGGTTAAGCAGTGTTAGTATGTGTTTTCTACAGTAGCATCAATCCTACCCTCCAGTCCAGCGTCGGCCAGTTGTGCCCAGAGCCTGTTGCACATCTTAATCAGCTGCTGCTTGTCTCTGGTCAGACGGGTGATACACTGTACTGCTGGCTTCAGTTGGGACTAAAGGAGATGGTCACTGAGATGGGCGCTGAGCTTACCTCCCCACACCCTGGCCCATACCCCCTTGCCACACCAGGCTTCAGGCCCTGGGTCGGCTGCTGTTGTCTAAAACACAAGTTCTCCTTCTGGAGCTGCCTGACCATCTCACCCTTAAGGAAGAGAGGAAGGGAGAGAGAGAGGGATAGGTGTATATGGACTAGGGTTGTCACTACAATACCTGATTTTCCATGGCAAAAAGGAAAACACAAAACAGACTAAACTTTTTAGTCCTTTAAAAACCTGCTTCATGTAACATATAGTTTGTTATAGCTTGAAAAATAAACAAATGTAATTGTGGGTCAACATACTTGTTACCAACATGAATATGGACAGTGGATGCAACACAATGGAACATATTCTCCACCAACACCGCTTCACAAACAATGGGATCCCTTCTGCTGGCTGAGATGGTTTACCTCTTCACAGATGATGGGATCCCTTCTGCTGGCTGAGATGGTTTACCTCTTCACAGATGATGGGATCCCTTCTGCTGGCTGAGATGGTTTACCTCTTCACAGATGATGGGATCCCTTCTGCTGGCTGAGATGGTTTACCTCTTCACAGATGATGGGATCCCTTCTGCTGGCTGAGATGGTTTACCTCTTCAGATGATGGGACTGAGAGATCACAGATGATGGGATCTGCCTTCTCACAGCTGGCTGGCTGAGATGGTTTACCTCTTCACAGATGATGGGATCCCCTGGCTTCACAGATGATGGGATCCTCTGCTGGCTGAGATGGATCACAGATGATGGGATCCCTTCTGCTGGCTGAGATGGTTTACCTCTTCACAGATGATGGGATCCCTTCTGCTGGCTGAGATGGTTTACCTCTTCACAGATGATGGGATCCCTTCTGCTGGCTGAGATGGGATTTGGGATCCCTTCTGCTGGCTGAGATGGTTTACCTCACAGATGATGGGATCCCTTCTGCTGGCTGAGATGGTTTACCTCTTCACAGATGATGGGATCCCTTCTGCTGGCTGAGATGGTTTACCTCTTCACAGATGATGGGATCCCCTCTGCTGGCTGAGATGGTTTACCTCTTCACAGATGATGGGATGGGATGGTTTCCCTTCAGATGATGGGATCCCTTCTGGCTGAGATGGTTTACCTCTTCACAGATGATGGGATCCCTTCTGCTGGCTGAGATGGTTTACCTCTTCACAGATGATGGGATCCCTTCTGCTGGCTGAGATGGTTTACCTCTTCACAGATGATGGGATCCCTTCTGCTGGCTGAGATGGTTTACCTCTTCACAGAGATGATGGGATGGTTTCCCTTCAGATGATGGGATCCCTTCTGCTGGCTGAGATGGCTGAGATGGTTTACCTCTTCACAGATGATGGGATCCCTTCTGCTGGCTGAGATGGTTTACCTCGTCACAGATGATGGGATCCCTTCTGCTGGCTGAGATGGTTTACCTCTTCACAGATGATGGGATCCCCTCTGCTGGCTGAGATGGTTTACCTCTTCACAGATGATGGGATCCCCTCTGCTGGCTGAGATGGTTTACCTCTTCACAGATGATGGGATCCCTTCTGTTGGTGATGTCCATCTTCAGTGCAGACACCTGTACACAACAACAGTTTGTGTCATGGCAGTGTAAAGTCAGTTATTACAAGCGGATAATAACCTGACCTCAATTCTCATTATTAAAGTGTTCTGGCAGAGGATTAAAACGGCAACAACATTTTGTTGCTATTTACATGCATTGTCTCTTGTTTAAAATGTATGTGGTTGTTTAGGGTTGATTTAAAGTCTTATGTTTGAGCCTTACCTGGTTATCCAGGGCGACAGAGTCCAGGTTGTTCAGGATGCTTTCTTTCTGGTACTCCTCCTTCTCCTACTTCACTTCCTCCAGCTCCATCTCCACAGCAACCAGACACCAACATAGTCCTGTCTCCTCAGATGGCCAGCTCCTCTTCTGATTGGCCAGCTCCAGACGCAGCTCCTCCCCCTCCATCTTGGAGTGGCACTGTGGGGAGAGAGGGTTTGCGGGTGGATAATGGCTACTAATACTGTTTTCAAGTCCTTCAATAATAGCTAAACATATACCAGTGCCTGCAGTTTAACTTAAAGAAGGGCTGGATTTGGGATGAAGAGAGTCAGTACCTGTTGCACGAGCGAAGCCAGGGTAGTCTCCAGCTGAGATACCCTGACTGGAGAGAGTCAGTACCTGTTGCATGAGCGAGGCCAGGGCAGCCTCCAGATTAGCTAGCCCGAGCTGTAGCGTTGGCCATCTTTTCCACTTACAGACCACCTGCAGAAAACATCATGTAGATAATGGCTATGAATTTTATGTTGTCGTCGTTTCTTATACTTACAACACCAAGACAAATTCCTATCATCATTGATGAATAGAAATAAAACATATTTTGCAAAGCAGTAGACTGAAACACAAGTAACCACCATTTTCAGATCTCTAGTCAGAACTAGATAAAGTGTGCCAAGTGACAGCATTATCTCTGTCCTAGTACCACTATATAGTATACTATTGAAATGTCTCATTGAGGGAGCGGATGTGGTTCTGGAGGTATGCGTTGACGGAGTCGATGGGGGTGAGTGTGGTTGCCGGGATAACGAAAGCAGTGTTGAGTGGTCTGGTGGAGTCGATGGGGGTGAGTGTGGTTGCCGGGATAACGAAAGCAGTGTTGAGTGGTCTGGTGGAGTCGATGGGGGTGAGTGTGGTTGCCGGGATAACGAAAGCAGTGTTGAGTGGTCTGGTGGAGTCGATGGGGGTGAGTGTGGTTGCCGGGATAACGAAAGCAGTGTTGAGTGGTCTGGTGGAGTCAATGGGGGTGAGTGTGGTTGCCGGGATAACGAAAGCAGTGTTGAGTGGTCTGGTGGAGCCCTCTAGCGGTCCTCTATGCGCCAGTACCGGGCCTTCAGCCCTGCTACCTCCTCTTCTAGAACCTGGGTGTACTCTGGCGTACCTGCCGCTGATAAACACAGAGAGAACACACACACACACACACACACACACACACACACACACACACACACACACACAGGTTACTCAGGCATTATATTACTACCCGTCTCTATATGCTAGAGGTTGAGGGTTATGCCTCCACAGCCAGTCCATTATTAGCTAGCTGTAACCATAAATACTCATATTACATTTTAACTGTCTGTCTGTGTACATTAATACCCTCCTTACAGGTCGGCACTCAGCTGTGTGAAGGGTTAGTGTTGACACCTGTTGGCCTGGGCTTTAGGCTAGTTGGTAGCGGAGGCATGTGATAGTGATGCTTTTTAAGGGTTCTGGTAGGATGCGCGTGGTTTTTGTGGTGGGAGGTGATTGGAATGGGGGCTGGTGATGGATGGGTTAGGGATACAGCATGCATGGTAGATTTGTTTGTGATGCAGGAGGGGAGGAGATGGGAGGGGTTGTCGGTGTGAGCGAACACAGAGTAAGCAGTGAGACATGCTGGTGATGACATGGTGATGACATTCTTTGGGCTGTTGCTTTAGGGATCTGTCAACAGGTTGGTGTTGAGGTGTGGGTTGATCCAAGACTGTGTGGAACTTCTAGGGGTTGTGAGTAAACAGTGTTTATACCTGGCTGTGCAGCGCTGTCAGTGGGCTAGGCTGTGCAGCGCTGTCAGTGGGCTAGGCTGTGCAGCGCTGTCAGTGGGCTAGGCTGTGCAGCGCTGTCAGTGGGCTAGGTTGTGCAGCACTGTCAGTGGGCTAGGCTGTGCAGCGCTGTCAGTGGGCTAGGCTGTGCAGCGCTGTCAGTGCGCTAGGCTGTGCAGCGCTGTCAGTGGGCTAGGCTGTGCAGCGCTGTCAGTGGGCTAGGCTGTGCAGCGCTGTCAGTGGGCTAGGCTGTGCAGCACTGTCAGTGGGCTAGGCTGTGCAGCGCTGTCAGTGGGCTAGGCTGTGCAGCGCTATCAGTGGGCTAGGCTATGCAGCGCTGTCAGTGGGCTAGGCTGTGCAGCGCTGTCAGTGGGCTAGGCTGTGCAGCGCTATCAGTGGGCTAGGCTATGCAGCGCTGTCAGTGGGCTAGGCTGTGCAGGAATGTCAGTGGGCTAGGCTGTGCAGCGCTGTCAGTGGGCTAGGCTGTGCAGCGCTATCAGTGGGCTTGGCTGAGCTCTGTGCTGGAGGTTAGGGTAGAGGTCCTTTATGCCAAGAGTATGCAAAGCTGTCATCAAGGAAAAGCATGGCTACTTTGAGGAATCTCAAATCTAAAATATATTTTGATTTGTTAACACTTTTTTGGTTAAAACATGATTCCATATGTGTTATTTTATAGTTTTGATGTCTTCACTATTATTCTGCAATGTATAAAATAGTAAAATAAAGAAAAACCCTGGAATGAGAAGGTGTGTCCAAACTTTGGACTGGTACTGTATATACAACTGAAGTCAGAAGTTTACATACACCTTAGCCAAATATATTTAAACTCAGTTTTTCACAATTCAAGACATTTAATCCAAGAAAAAATTACCTGTTTTAAGTCAGTTAGGATCATTACCTTATTTTAAGAATGTAAAATGTTAGAATAATAGTATAAAGAATGATTTATTTCAGCTTTTCTTTCTTTAATCACATTCCCAGTGGGTCAGAAGTTTACATACACTCAATTAGTATTTGGTAGCATCGCCTTTAAATTGCTTAACATGGGTCAAATGTTTCGGGTAGCCTTCCACAAGCTTCCCACAATAAGTTGGGTGAATTTTGTCCCATTCCTCCTGACAGAGCTGGTGTAACTGAGTCAGGTTCGTAGGCCTCCTTGCTCGCACACACTTTTTCAGTTCTGCCCACAAATTTTCTATAGGATTGAGGGCTTTGTGATGGACCCTCCAATACCTTGACTTTGTTGTTCTAAAGCCATTTTGCCACAACTTTGGAAGTATGTTTGGGGTCATTGTCCATTTGGAAGACCCATTTGCGACCAAGCTTTAACTTCCTGACTTGAGATGTTGCTTCAATATATCCACATTAATTTCCCTCATGATGCCATCTATTTTGTGAAGTGCACCAGTCCCTCCTGCAGCAAAGCACCCCCACAACATGATGCTGCCACCCTTGTGCGTCACGGTTGGGATGGTGTTTTTCGGCTTGCAAGCCTCCCCCTTTTTCCTCCAAACATAACGATGGTCATTATGGCCCAACAGTTCTATTTTTGTTTCAACAGACCAGAGGACATTTCTCCAAAAAGTACCATATTTGTCCCCATGTGCAGTTGCAAACCATAGTCTGACTTTTGTATGGCGGTTTTGGCGCAGTGGCTTCTTCCTTGCTGAGTGGCCTATCTGGTAATGTCGATATAGGACTCGTTTTTACTGTGGATATAGATACTTTTGTACTTGTTTCCTCCAGCATCTTCACAAGGTCCTTTGCTGTTGTTCTTGGATTGATTTGCACTTTTCACACCAAAGTACAGAACGCGTCTCCTTCCTGAGCGGTATGACGGCTGCCTGGTCCCATGGTGTTTATACTTGCGTACCATTATTTGTACAGATGAGTGTGGTACCTTCAGGTGTTTGGAAATTGCTCCCAAGGATGAACCAGACTTGTGGAGGTCTAAAAAAGAATTCTGAGGTATTGGCTGATTTCTTTTGATTTTCCCATGATGTCAAGCAAAGAGGCGTTTGGAGGTAGGCCTTGAAATACATCCACAGGTCCACCTCCAATTGACTCAAATTATGTAATTTAGCCTACATGAATCTTCTAAAGCCATGATATAATTTTCTGGAATTTTCCAAGCAGTTTAAAGGCACAGTCAACTTAGTGTATGTAAACTGCTGACCCCATTGGAATTGTGATTCAGTGACTTATAAGTGAAATAATCTGTCTGTAAACAATTGTTGGAAAAATTACTTGTGTCATGCACAAAGTAGATGTCCTAACTGACTTGCCAAAACTATAGTTTTTTAACAAGAAATTTGTGGAGTGATTGAAAAACGAGTTTTAATGACTCCAACCTAAGTGTACAGTCGTGGCCAAAAGTTCGGAGAATGACAAATATTAATTTTCACAAAGTCTGCTGCTTCAGTTTGTATGATGGCAATTTGCATATACTCCAGAATGTTATGAAGAGTGATCAGATAAAGTGCAATTAATTGCAAAGTCCCTCTTTGCCATGCAAATGAACTGAATCCCCCAAAAACATTTCCACTGCATTTCAGATCTGCCACAAAAGGACCAGCTGACATCATGTCAGTGATTCTCTCATTAACACAGGTGTGAGTGTTGACGAGGACAAGGCTGGAGATCACTCTGTCATGCTGATTGAGTTTGAATAACAGACTGGAAGCTTCAAAAGGAGGGTGGTGGTTGGAATCATTGTTCTTCCTCTGTCAACCATGGTTACTTGCAAGGAAACACGTGCCGTCATCTATGCTTTGCACAAAAAGGGCTTCACATGCAAAGATATTGCTGCCAGTAAGATTGCACCTAAATCAACCATTTATCGGATCATCAAGAACTTCAAGGAGAGCAATTAAATTGTTGTGAAGAAGGCTTCAGGGTGCCCAAGAAAGTCCAGCAAGCGCCAGGACCATCTCCTAAATTTTATTCAGTTGCGGGATCGGGGCACCACCAGAACAGTGCTTGCTCAGGAATGGCAGCAGGAAGGTGTGAGTGCATCTGCACGCACAGTGAGGCAAAGACTGAGAATGGCAGCAAAGAAGCCACTTCTCTCCAGGAAAAACATCAGGGACAGACTCATATTCTGCAAAAGGTACAGGGATTGGACTGCTGAGGACTGGGGTAGAGTCATTTTGTCTGATGAATCTCCTTTCCGATTGTTTGGGGCATCTGGAAAAAAGCTTGTCCGGAGAAGACAAAGTGAGCGCTACCATCAGTCCTGTGTCATGCCAACAGTAAAGCATCCTGAGACCATTCATGTGTGGGGTTGCTTCTCAGCCAAGGGAGTGGGCTCACTCACAATTTTGCCTAAGAACACAACCATGAATAAAGAATGGTACGAACACATCCTCCGAGAGCAACTTCTCCCAATCATCCAGGAACAATTTGGATGTGGCCAGAAGTGAATGGACAGCATGCCAGGGTGGATTGCAGAGGTCTTGAAAAAGAAGGGTCAACACTGCAAATATTGACTCTTTGCATCAACTTCATGTAATTGTCAATAAAAGCCTTTGACACTTATGAAATGCTTGTAATTATTCTTCAGTATTCCATAGTAACATCTGCAAAAATATCTAAAGACACTGAAGCAGCAAACAAATTAACAAACAAATTAATAATTGTGTCATTCTCAAATCTTTTGGCCATGACTGTATGTAAACTTCCGACTTCAACTGTATATATGTATACTTATAAAAAATGTTTGCCAGCCATCACTCATCAAAAAGATGGCAGCCATCACTCATCGACTACAATCAGTTCCTTACCCCCATCAAGTGGTCATTGGTTGAAACTGCTCACAGACGCGTATATATATTATTATTAGAATAAGGCTGTAACATAACAAAATGTGGAAAATGGGAAGGGGTCTGAATAATTTCAAAATTCACTGTATATACAGTACCAGTCAAATGTTTGGACACACCGAGTCATTCAAGGGTTTTTCTTTATTTGCACTATTTTCCAATAGTGAAGACTTCCAAACTATGAAATAACACATATGGAATCATGTAGTAACCGAAAAAGTGTTAAACAAATCCAAATATATTTTATACACTGCTCAAAAAAATAAAGGGAACACTTAAACAACACAATGTAACTCCAAGTCAATCACACTTCTGTGAAATCAAACTGTCCACTTTGCTGTTGTGCAAATGGAATAGACAACAGGTGGAAATTATAGGCAATTAGCAAGACACCCCCAATAAAGGAGTGGTTCTGCAGGTGGTGACCACAGACCACTTCTCAGTTCCTATGCTTCCTGGCTGATGTTTTGGTCACTTTTGAATGCTGGCGGTGCTTTCACTCTAGTGGTAGCATGAGACGGACTCTACAACCCACACAAGTGGCTCAGATAGTGCAGCTCATCCAGGATGGCACATCAATGCGAGCTGTGGCAAGAAGGTTTGCTGTGTCTGTCAGCGTAGTGTCCAGAGCATGGAGGCGCTAACAGGAGACAGGCCAGTACATCAGGAGACGTGGAGGAGGCCGTAGGAGGGCAACAACCCAGCAGCAGGACCGCTACCTCCGCCTTTGTGCAAGGAGGAGCAGGAGGGGCACTGCTAGAGCCCTGCAAAATGACCTCCAGCAGGCGACAAATGTGCATGTGTCTGCTCAAACGGAAACAGAAACAGACTCCATGAGGGTGGTATGAGGGCCCGACGTACACAGGTGGGGGTTGTGCATACAGCCCAACACCGTGCAGGACGTTTGGCATTTGCCAGAGAACACCAAGATTGGCAAATTCGCCACTGGCGCCCTGTGCTCTTCACAGATGAAAGCAGGTTCACACTGAGCACATGTGACAGACGTGACAGAGTCTGGAGATGCCGTGGAGAACATTCTGCTGCCTGCAACATCCTCCAGCATGACCGGTTTGGCGGTGGGTCAGTCATGGTGTGGGGTGGCATTTCTTTGGGGGGCCGCACAGCCCTCCATGTGCTCGCTAGAGGTAGCCTGACTGCCATTAGGTACCGAGATGAGATCCTCAGACCCCTTGTTAGACCATATGCTGGTGTGGTTGGCCCTGGGTTCCTCCTAATGCAAGACAATGCTAGACCTCATGTGGCTGGAGTGTGTCATCAGTTCCTGCAAGAGGAAGGCATTGATGCTATGGACTGGCCCGCCCGTTCCCCAGACCTGAATCCAATTGAGCACATCTGGGACATCATGACTCGTTGCACCACAGACTGTCCAGGAGTTGGCGGATGCTTTAGTCCAGGTCTGGGAGGAGATCCCTCAGGAGACCATCCGCCACCTCATCAGGAGCATGCCCAAGCGTTGTAGGGAGGTCATACAGGCACGTGGAGGCCACACACACTACTGAGCCTCATTTTGACTTGTTTTAAGGACATTACATCAAAGTTGGATCAGCCTGTAGTGTGGTTTTCCACTTTAATTTTGAGTGTGACTCCAAATCCAGACCTCCATGGGTTGATAAATTTGATTTCCATTGATAATTTTTGTGTGATTTTGTTGTTAGCACATTCAACTATGTAAAGAAAAAAGTATTGATAAGAATATTTAATTCATTCAGTTCTAGGATGTGTTATTTTAGTGTTCCCTTTATTTTTTTGAGCAGTGTATTTGAGATTCTTCAAAGTAGCCACCCTTTGCCTTGATGACAGCTTTGCACACTCATGCCATTCTCTCAACCAGCTCCATGAGGTAGTCATCTGGAATGCATGTCAATTAACAGGTGTGCCTTGTTAAAAGTTAATTTGTGCATTTGAGCCAATCAGTTGTGTTGTGACAAGGTAGAGGTGGTATACAGAAGATTTGGTTAAAGACCAAGTCCATATTATCAATAATTTTTTATATATTTTTTTACCTTTATTTAACTAGGCAAGTCAGTTAAGAACAAATTCTTATTTAAAATGATGGCCTAGGAACAGTGGGTTAACTGCCTTGTTCAGGGGCAGAACAACAGATTTTTACAGCTTGGAGATTCGATCTAGCAACACTTTTGGTTTCTGACCCAATGCTCTAACCACTAGGCTACCTGCCGCCCCGGGCCCCTATTTTAAGACATAAAGGTCAAGACATTAGCTTAAGACATGAACGTCAGTCAATGCGGAAAATGTCAAGAACTTTGAAAGTTTCTTCAACGGCAGTCGCAAAAACCATCAAGCGCTACGATGAAACTGGCTCTCATGAGGATCGCCACAGAAAAGACCCAGAGTTACCTCTGCTGCAGAGGATAAGTTCATTAGAGTTAACTGCACCTCAGATTGCAGCCCAAATAAATGCTTTGAGTAACAGACACATCTCAACATCAACTGTTCAGAGGAAACTGCGTGAATCAGGCCTTCATGGTCGAATTGTTGCAAAGAAACAACTACTAAAGGACACCAATTAGAAGAAGAGACTTGCTTGGGACAAGAAACACAGGCAATGGACATTATATTGGTGGAAATCTGTCTTTTGGTCTGATGAGTCCAAATTTGAGATTTTTGGTTCTAACTGCCATGTCTTTGTGAGACACATAGTAGGTGAACAGATGATCCCCGCATGTGTGGTTCCCAACGTGAAGCATGGAGGAGGAGGTGTGATGGCGTGGGGGTGCTTTGCTGGTGACACTGTCGGTTAATTATTTAGAATTCAAGGCACACTTAACCAGCATGGCTACAACAGCATTCTGCAGCTATACGCCATCCCATCTGGTTTGCGCTTGGTGGGACTATAATTCGTTTTTCAACAGGACAATGACCCAACACACCTCCACGCTGCTGTAAGGGCTATTAGACCAAGAAGGAGAGTGATGGAGTGTGCATCATGACCCGGCCTCCACAATCACCTGACCTCAACCCAATTGAGATGGCTTGGGATGAGTTGGACCACAGAGTGAAGGAAAAGCAGCCAACAAGTGCTCAGCATATCAATCAATGAAATGAATTTATACAGCTAGAGCTAGTTAGAGACAGCAGGTGCAGTAGAGAGAGAGAGAGTTCAAAACAGCAGGTCCGAGACAAGGTAGCACGTCCAGTGAACAGGTCACGGTTCTATAGCATCAGGCAGAACAGTTGAAAATCCAGTTTCAAGTGTTCTGCCTGCGGCTATGGAACCCTGACAGGTTCACTGGATGAACTACCTTGTCCCGGACCTGCTGTTTTGGACTCTCTCTCTACCGCACCTGCTGTCTCTAACTAGCTCTAGGCCAGGTAGTCATGAGGCATGGTCCTAGGGCTCAGGTCCTCCGGGAGAAAATAGAGAGAGAGAAAAATAGAGAGAATTAGAGGGAGCATACTTAAACTCACACAGGACACCGGATAAGACATGAGAAATACTCCAGATATAACAGACGGACCCTAGCCCCACGACACATAAACTACTGCAGCATAAATACTGGAGGCTGAGACAGGAGGGGTCGGAGACACTTTGGCCCTGTTCGACGATACCCCCAGACAGGGCCAAACAGGCAGGATATAACCCCACCCACTTTGCCAAGGCACAGCACCCACACCATTAGAGGGATATCTTCAACCACCAACCTACTACCCTGAGACAAGGCCAAGGAGTATAGCCCACAAAGACCTCCCCCACGGCACGAACCCAAGGGGGGCGCCAACCCGGACAGGAAGATCACGTCAGTGACTCAACCCTCTCATGTGATGCCCCCCTCCTAGGGACAGCATGGAAGAGCCCCCGTAATAGGGTTAGAAGCAGAGAATCTCAGTGGAGAGAGGGGAAGTGGCCAGGCAGAGACAGCAGGGTGGTTCGTAGCTCCAGTGCCTTTCCGTTCACCTTCACAGCCCTGGGCCAGACTACACTTAATCATAGGACCTATTGAAGAGATGAGTCTTCAATAAAGACTTAAAGGTTGAGACCGAGTCTGCGCTCTCTCATGGGTAGGCAGACAATTCCATAGAAATGGAGCTATAGGAGAAAGCCCTGCCTCCAGCTGTTTGCTTAGAAATTCTAGGGACAGTAAGGAGGCCTGCGTCTTGTATGTGTATGGTATGGTATGGTATGTACGGCAGGACCAAATCGTAAAGATAGCTAGGAGCAAGCCCATGTACTGGTTTGTAGGTTAGCGGTAAAACCTTGAAATCAGCCCTAGCCTTAACATGAAGCCAGTGTAGAGAGGCTAGCACTGGAGTAATATGATACAATTTTGGGGTTCTAGTCAAGATTCTAGCAGCGGGGTTTAGCACTAACTGAAATTTATTTGGTGCTTTACCCGGGTAGCCGGAAAGTAGAACATTGCAGTAGTCTAATCCAGAAGTGACAAAAGCATGGATACATTTTTCTGCATCATTTTTTTTACAGAAAGTTTCAGATTTTTGCAATGTATACGAAGATGGAAAAAGCTGTCCTTTAAATATTTTTGATATGTTCATCAAAAGAGAGATCAGGGTGCAGAGTAATATATGTGCGAACTCCTTCAAGACTGTGTCACGAGTCCGACCGAGGGTGGTTTCCCTTCCCGGGCGGGTGGCGCTCGGCGGTCGTCGTCACCGGCCTATTAGCTGCCACTGATTGTCTTTCCTCCCCCTCCTTGTATGTTTATGGGTAGCACCTGTTGGTGAATGATTAGTTTGTCTTTATTAGACAGCCGGCCCGCCTGGTTGTTGTGCGGGATTAACTTCTTGCGTCGAGCCATCCCGGATCCGGTATCGTGACTACAGCCTCAAGCTCATTACCATAACGCAACGTTAACTATTCATGAAAATCGCAAATGAAATGAAATTAATCTATTTCCTCTCAAGCTTAGCCTTTTGTTAACAACACTGTCATCTCAGATTTTCAAAATATGCTTCTCAACCATTGCAAAACAAGCATTTGTGTAACAGTATTGATGGCTAACGTACCATTTAGCATTAGCATTCAGCATGCAACATTTTCCACAAAAACCATAAAAGCATTCAAATAAAATCATTTACCTTTGAAGAACTTCAGATGTTTTCAATGAGGAGACTCTCAGATAGCAAATGTTCAGTTTTTCCTGAAAGATGATTTGTTTAGGACAAATCGCTCCGTTTTCTGCGTCACGTTTAGCTACGAAAAAAAACCTGTATCCAGGATTGTGTAAATCTATCAGCAAGCTCATTAGCATAACACAACGTTAACTATTCATGAAAATCGCAAATGAAATTAAATTAATCTATTTGCTCTCAAGCTTAGCCTTTTGTTAACAACACTGTCATCTCAGATTTTCAAAATATGCTTCTCAACCATTGCAAAACAAGCATTTGTGTAACAGTATTGATGGCTAACGTACCATTTAGCATTAGCATTCAGCATGCAACATTTTCCACAAAAACCATAAAAGCATTCAAATAAAATCATTTACCTTTGAAGAACTTCAGATGTTTTCAATGAGGAGACTCTGTTAGATAGCAAATGTTTCGTTTTTACAAAAAATATTATTTGTGTCGACTAATCGCTCCGTTTTGTTCATCGCGTTTGGGTAAGGAAAAAAAAAAAGTAATTAAAACGCAAACTTTTTTCCAAATTAACTCCATAATATCGACAGAAACATGGCAAACGATGTTTAGAATCAATCCTCAAGGGGTTTTTCACATATCTATCGACGATAAAATCCATCGTGGCAGTTTACTTTCAATTCTGAAGAAATGGAACGCGCATGGACCTACAGATTACGCACACAGAACACCGGGCGGGACACCAGGTAAATGTAGTCTCTTTATGGTCAATCTTCCAATGATATGCCTACAAACACGTCACAATGCTGCAGACACCTCGGGGAATAGACAGAAAGTGCAGGCTCATTCCTGGCGCATTCACAGCCATATAAGGAGACATTGGAACACAGCGCCTTCAGAATCCGGGGCATTTCCTGTATGAAACTTCATCTTGGTTTCACCTGTTGCATTAGTTCTGGGGCACGCACAGATAATATCTTTGCAGTTTTGGAGACGTCAGAGTTGTGTCTTTCCAAGGCTGTCAATTCCATGCATAGTCGAGCATCTTTTCGTGACAAAATATTGAGCTTAAAATGGGCACGTCTTTTTATCCAATAATGACACAGTGCCCCCATAGGTTCAACAGGTTAATGATTGTAACCTTCGGCTCTAATGTAGAGGAACGTGTTTGTTCCTGGTCGTGAAATTTCAGTTGTACCTTTCTCATTCCCCGTGTTTGGGGCCGTTATTATTGTGAGCACCCTGTGGTGCGTTGGTGCATTAAAAGAGCACAGCCTTGCACTCTCTGTCTCCTGCGTCTGACTCCACACCCACGACACCCGGAGCATTACAGACTGTTGGAAAAGCATTCCTCATGAAGCTGGTTGAGAGAATTCCAAGAGTGTGCAAAGCTGTCATCAAGGCAAAGGGTTGCAATTTTGAAGAATCTGAAATATATAATATATATGATTTTTTAAACACTTTTTTGGTTACTGCATGATTCCATATGTGTTATTTCATAGTTTGATGTCTTCACTGTTATTCTATAATGTAGAAAATAGTCAAAATAAAGAAAAACCCTTGAATGAGTAGGTGTGTCCAAACTTTTGACTGGTACTAATATATATATATAATTATTATTTAGTATTATTTTTGGGTGGGGCGGTCCCTTGCGTGCCCGTTTGGGAACTACTGCTGTATATTATCGTTGATTGTTCTAAGTATTCATTCTAAAAGGGAAAGTGCCCTTTAGAAAACACCCAAACAAAGTACATCACTTTGACAAACGATATGACCGGCTGAGTGAAAACCGATACTGAGTTTTTGCCTGTTCTAAATTCAACTTGGGGTGGCGACCTTTTCAGGAAGCCATAGACACCTGACCTTAGGCCCTAGGACAATAGGGTGTCCAGTTTCAGACCCTCCATATACACCGTCGGTAGGAATCGGTAAGATACTGTTTCAGAATGTTGATGTTTAAGGTTACACTGCAAAGGGATTGCCATGAATTTGACAGTAACTTACAGGCAGCTCGTGGGAAGTAAAATTCTGTTTTTCATATTACAGTACACCTACTGTAATATAAATATGGTATCAAAGCAAGTACTGTGTCATGACACACAATACAATACCGTAAAATTGACTGTAGGATACTGTAAAAAAGTAAATGATTGAATGTAATGGATGAATATAATGGATGAATGCAATGGATGAATGAATTAATGTAATCGATGAATGTAATGGATGAATGAATATAATGGATGAATGGAATGGACGAATGAATGGAATGGATGAATGAATGAATGGAATGGATGAATGTAATGGATGAATGAATTAATATAATGGATGAATGTAATGGATGAATGAATTAATATAATGGATGAATGGAATGGACGAATGAATAAATGAATGTAATGGATGAGTGTAATGGATGAATGGATTAATGAAATTAATTGAGGGGAGGGGTTTGTATTTCACATGATTTTATTGTAATTACAAGCCATTGGTGCAAGCAGGCGGGCTAATAGGTTAAGTGTCTACACATTACAGCATATTAATGAATATTTGGGGTTTTATATCATCTACACGTACAGAGGTCTTAAAAAAAGCTTCCAAACGGTCAGCAACTACAGGGCAAAACAGACCAAAAGGACATGGCAAAATGCTCAACCATTTAAAGCTGCAATATGTAACTTTTTGGCCAACCCGACCAAGTTCATATAGAAGGGTAAGTTGTAGATCTGTCATTAGCGTTGAAAGCAAGTCTAAAGCTGTATATCTGTTCTATGTGCGCAATTTCTATGCTACCTGTTCTTAAGTGACATTCTTGCCTCTTTTACTTTCGGTTTTGTACACCAGCTTCAAACAGCTGAAAATACAATATTTCAGCAGGAAAATAACCTAGAACACATCTACACTAGAGTGGCTTACCAAGACGACATTGAATGTTCCTGAGTAGTTAAAGGTTTGACTTAAATTGGCTTGATAATCTTTGGCAAGACTTGAAAATGGCTGTCTAGCGATGATCAACAACCAACTCGACAGAGCTTGAATAATATTTTAAAGAATAATGGGCAAATATTATACAATCCAGGTTTGCAAAGCTATTAGAGACTAACCCAGAAAGACTCACAGCTTTAAAACCTCTCTGGGATAGGGGGCATTATTTTCACGTCCGGATGAAAAGCATGCCCAAAGTAAACTGCCTGCTACTCAGGCCCGGAAGCTAGGATATGCATATTATTAGTAGATTTGGATTGAAAACACTCTGAAGTTTCTAAAACCGTTTGAATAATGTCTGTGAGTATAACAAAACTGATTTGGCAGGCGAAACCCTGAGCACAATCCATCCAGGGAATTTTCTTTTGAGGTCAAGCTGTTTTCCATTAAGTTTCTATGGCAAGCCCGTTTTAATAGAAATATGCTTGCAGTTCCTATGGCTTCCACTAGATGTCAACAGTCTTTAGAAATTGGTTGATGATTTTCCTTTGAGTAATGAATAATTACCCCTTTCCTTTCTGGGAGTCGAGCCAAGTGGAATCTTTTGTTTGGGTATCACGACCTGGCGCTCGCTACACTTTCATTTTATCGGCTATTGAACACAGTTTATCCCGTCTTAAATTTTATTGATTATTTACATTTTAAAATACCTAAAGTTGGATTAGGAAAGTTGTTTGAAATGTTTGGACCAAGATTACAGGTAATTTATTAGATAATTTGTAGTCATGTTGGGCGATTTAGAACAGTGTTTTCCTGAATCAAACCTGCCAAATAAATGGACATTTTGGGGATATAACGACGGAATAAATCAATCAAAAGGACCATTTGTGATGTTTATGGGACATATTGGAGTGCCAACAGAAGATCTTCAAAGGTAAGGCATGAATTATATTGTTATTTCTGAGTTTTGTGTCGCGCCTGGCGGGTTGAAATATGATTGTCATGTGTTTGTTTGATTGGGTGCTTTCGCCGTAAAGCCTTTTTGAAATCTGACATGATGGCTGGATTAACAAGAAGTTAAGCTTTATTTTGGTGTATTGCACTTGTGATTGTATGCAAGTTAAATATTTAGAATAATTTAATTTGAATTTGGCGCTCTGACATTTCACCGGATGTTGTCAAATGGACCCCGTTAACTTGATTTGATCCATAAGAAGTTTTAAATCGCTGCCAAATATGTTTCTACATAGTATTCGGGGTTGAATAATTGTCTAATCAAGATATAACCATGTTATTTTTAGTCATTATTGTTATTAACTGTGTATTTATTCCTTGTGCCACTACTTCTATATATATATCTTTATCTTTAACTCTGCATTGTTGGTCAAGGAGCCGTAAGTCAGCATTTCACTGTTAGTGTACACCTGTTGTTTACGAAGCATGTGACAAATACCCTTTGATATCTAGGTCCCATAGGCTGACGAAGGATAGCCACTCTTGGGAACAAAATGAAAGTTCAAGTTCAAACCCAACATGTTTTGGCATTAAAGTCTTGCTGAGGGTGCAGGGTAAGTGCCATAGAGGCAACAGGGACAGGCATGTTGGTCAGCCAATATGAAAGGGCATCAGACCACTTGGGATGCTGACGGAAAGGGCGCCACTTAAAAAAGTATGTGGACGGGATCAGAGCCCCTCTCTAGAAACAGAAGGGCATCAGAAGGGGAGAGAACACTGAAGTGTGTGTGTGTGTGCGCGCGCGCACGCGCGTGTGGAATGGGAGAATTAACTTTGGGGATAAAAGCGTCTGCTAAATGGAATATATTGAGAATCAAGAGTGGAATCTGGGGATTGAAGAAAGCCAAGTAACTCTACTGTCAGTTGGACCACATCCAGGGATGATTACATGGGTGGGAGGGACATTGTTAGCCAGGTTGCCATCTCAGCTGAGAGGGCAGCACAGTTCTCCTCCAATTCAGCTACCAGAGAGGAAGTGGTCTAGTCACTGCCGCCATAGTTAACTAGTTTTGCGGGGTGTTGACTGTTAAAGTTCCCGGTTTCTTTATGTTTACCAGACATCATTTAGTATCTACCTTTTACTTAGTGAATCTGTAATGTGCAGTAAAATTATTATTTAATAGCTTCTCCCCACATCCTGCAGGGCTCTACAGTGCCTCCATTTTACTTGCATATGTGCCTAAATATTTTGCTGTGCAACCAAGAATGTTAATTTAGGAGCACCAGTGCGCATAGAAAAATGTATGATTCTAACTTTATTACCTCATATATTTTTTCATTGTACTCCTAAATTTCTTTGTGTGCACCTACATTTTTTATACTTGCTCCAACGTGCTCCTTGTAAATAAGGTCAGCGTGGAGCCCTGGTCCCCTTCAGTCAGTCGCCATTCCGAAAGTCGAGCCAAGTAGCTTCAACGAAGAATGGAAAACAGAACAGTAGAACTATTGAAAAAATGAATAATAAACTGTTGAAAGTATTGACTGATAGAATAGTGAAACTACTGAATGAAAGAAATCAGTGAAACTTCATTTTTTGAGGTAAAAAATAGGGTACTACTTGTGGAGAGCACCCTGACATAGGGCCCTTTTGAAGAAGAGGAAGAATAGGATGAGATGAGAGGTAAGAGGGTCTAGTATCAGATGAAGGTTGAGAACTTCAGACCAGGAAGCTCAGTAGCACCAGGCCAGGAGTCAGGAGTCGGAGGAAAAGTGGTGTATACACCTATATAAACTGTATAACATTAGTGATAAATCAAATAGAGTCCGGTATCAACAGCCACATGCTGTGGTAATAGAGGTGGTGTCAACAGCCATATGCTGTGGTAATAGAGGTGGTGTCAACAGCCACATGCTGTAGTAATAGAGGTGGTGTCAACAGCCACATGCTGTGGTAATAAAGGTGGTGTCAACAGCCACATGCTGTGGTAATAGAGGTGGTGTCAACAGCCACATGCTGTGGTAATAGAGGTGGTGTCAACAGCCACATGCTGTGGTAATAGAGGTGGTGTCAACAGCCACATGCTGTGGTAATAGAGGTGGTTTCAACAGCCACATGCTGTGGTAATAGAGGTGGTGTCAACAGCCACATGCTGTGGTAATAGAGGTGGTGTCAACAGCCACATGCTGTGGTAATAGAGGTGGTGTCAACAGCCACATGCTGTGGTAATAGAGGTGGTGTCAACAGCCACATGCTGTAGTAATAGAGGTGGTGTCAACAGCCACATGCTGTGGTAATAGAGGTGGTGTCAACAGCCACATGCTGTGGTAATAGAGGTGGTGTCAACAGCCATATGCTGTGGTAATAGAGGTGGTGTCAACAGCCACATGCTGTGGTAATAGAGGTGGTTTCAACAGCCACATGCTGTGGTAATAGAGGTGGTGTCAACAGCCATATGCTGTGGTAATAGAGGTGGTGTCAACAGCCACATGCTGTGGTAATAGAGGTGGTGTCAACAGCCATATGCTGTGGTAATAAAGGTGGTGTCAACAGCCACATGCTGTGGTAATAGAGGTGGTGTCAACAGCCACATGCTGTGGTAATAGAGGTGGTGTCAACAGCCACATGCTGTGGTAATAGAGGTGGTGTCAACAGCCACATGCTGTGGTAATAGAGGTGGTGTCAACAGCCACATGCTGTGGTAATAGAGGTGGTGTCAACAGCCACATGCTGTGGTAATAGAGGTGGTGTCAACAGCCATATGCTGTGGTAATAAAGGTGGTGTCAACAGCCACATGCTGTGGTAATAGAGGTGGTGTCAACAGCCACATGCTGTGGTAATAGAGGTGGTGTCAACAGCCACATGCTGTGGTAATAGAGGTGGTGTCAACAGCCACATGCTGTGGTAATAGAGGTGGTTTCAACAGCCACATGCTGTGGTAATAGAGGTGGTGTCAACAGCCACATGCTGTGGTAATAGAGGTGGTGTCAACAGCCATATGCTGTGGTAATAGAGGTGGTGTCAACAGCCACATGCTGTGGTAATAGAGGTGGTGTCAACAGCCACATGCTGTGGTAATAGAGGTGGTGTCAACAGCCACATGCTGTGGTAATAGAGGTGGTGTCAACAGCCACATGCTGTGGTAATAAAGGTGGTGTTAACAGCCACATGCTGTGGTAATAAAGGTGGTGTTAACAGCCACATGCTGTGGCAATAGAGGTGGTGTTAAACCCTCTTAAGGATCGGACACTTTTTTTTCCAGTTTTCGCCTAAAATGACATACCCAAATCTAACTGCCTGTAGCTCAGGACCTGAAGCAAGGATATGCATATTCTTGATACATTTGAAAGGGAACAAAATTTGAAGTTTGTGGAAATGTGAAAAGAATGTAGGAGAATTAACACATTAGATCTGATAAAAGATAATACAAAGAAAAAACATGCATTTTACAAAAAAAATTTTTTTCCATCATCTTTGAAATGCAAGAGTAAAGCCACAATATATTATTCCAGTTTAGGCGCAATTTAGAGGGCAGCAGTGTATGTGCAAAGTTTAAGACTGATCAAATAAACCACTGCATTTCTGTTCAAAGTGTTGTATCAAGTCTGCCCAGATGTGCCTGTTAAGGTTTTCTTCCGTCGAAGGAGAGGAGGACCAAAATGCAGCGTGGTTATCTTCATACATCTTTAATAAAGATAATGACGATACAATAAACGTAACGTGAAAAACCTAAACAACCTTATCTGGTGCAAACAAACACAGAGACAGGAACAATCACCCACGAAACACTCAAAGAATATGGCTGCCTAAATATGGTTCCCAATCAGAGACAACGATAAACACCTGCCTCTGATTGAGAACCACTCTAGGCAACCATAGACCATAACCTAAAAAACACCAAGACAAAACACACCACATAAATAACCCATGTCACACCCTGGCCTGACCAAAATAATACAGAAAACACAAAATACTTAGACCAGGGCGTGACAGTGCCTAATTGGTTTATTGATAGCATAGCATGGTATTCTTTCACTGTAATAGCTACTGTAAATTGGACAGTGCAGTTAGATTGACAAAAATTTAGGCTTTCTGCCCATATCAAATATGTCTATCTACTGGGAAATTTTGTTGTTACTTACAACCTCATGCTAATCACATTAGCGCACGTTAGCTGAACCGTCCAGTGGGAGGGGGGGGGGGTCGCCGATCCCGTAGAGGTTAACAGGAGCCGAGGGGCATTTAAAGGCTACCTCTCCTCACTTGGCAACAGCCCTCCTGTCTCTGTCATAATCCCCCCATTCCCTTCCAGTCTGTCACTTTGTCCTGGCTGTTGTCTGTTAGCTCGGGTGCGGCAGGTAGCCTAGCGGTTAGAGCATTGGGCCAGTAACTGAAAGGTTGCTAGATCGAATACCGAGCGTACAAGGTAAAAATATGTCGTTCTGCCCCTGAACAAGGCAGTTAACCCACTGTTCCTAGGCCGTCATTGTAAATAAGAATTTGTTCTTAATTAACTGACTGGCCTATTTAAAATAAAGATTAAAAAAGAACAAATGTGAAAGAGTAAGGGTGGCTGTAGTCTGTTGGCGTGGCATAAGATCAGTCAGAATGTGTGAGAGAGAGGGTACATGCCGATCTGTCAGTGGGCTGCAGCATCACTGGTTGAACTATTTAAAGACCTTTAAATGCTCAAGATGAATGGCCAGCCTGGGGCGAGGGGATATTGTTTCAGTCATGCCCTAGCTAAGGTCCCTCAAAAAAAATCCAGCTCTCACACCCAAACTCCCCTCCTCCCCATGCTTCTGTCTATCACCCTACTCCCCTTCTCTCACTATCCAGGACACGTTTGGGGCTCCTGCTGTTCTTCAGAATAGCTGTGGTAACATCACTCGAGGGTTAAGGTTACTACAAGTCTTTTCATTTTGTGAAAACAAGGAAGAGTCATCTTCCCTTGCTAATAGTAGCTAGCTCGTAGCCTGGTTATCAGTGCAAAAAAGGCTACTTTGATGAATAACCTAAAGATCAGACAGAGGAACCAAGAGACAACACTGCCCCCACGGCTGTGGAAGGAATAATATGGCGTGTCTACATTTTCAGGTAACAGAAAAGTATGGCGAATGCCGGAGCGTATTACATATTATTTGTGCCGGAAAATGACTTCGCAACACTCCGAATCTTTCGTCTTCGTAGAGCTTGTAGTAAGCTTTAGGGGTCCTGGGGTAATGTCAGTCACAGCCATTCCTTTTTACCCTCCCCCTCTCCAACACTATAGTCCCCCACAGTATGCTACTCTAACACCCTACTCCAACTTCCACTACAAGTGGAGGACTCCTGCTGCTTTCTAGAATAACTGTTGAACAACACTGGTTTCTGGGGTGAAGGGGTTAGTAATACTGAACATGTCTCTTACACACAGAAATAGATGCACAGAAGGACATCTGGCTACGACTGTCCCTAAACATCTTCTCTCTCTCTCTCTCTCATAACAGGCCTGTCATGTTACTGTAACCCATCACTATCACCTTTCACTCTGTGACAAGTAGTTAAAGCTCTAACATGATTGGACGACATCCCTCCCATGTTTTAGCTGGTCTCTCAACTGTTCTCTGAGTGGCCGACCCAGGGCCTGGTCTCTCTCCATGGTAACAGTGTGCCGTAACCATGTCCTGTAGTTCTATCTCCTTCTCTCTCAGCTCTGCACTAGTCTGAGGACACACACATACACGCGGACACACACACATGCAAACACACACATGCAAACACACACAAGTTAATGGGAAATTCCAAAATGTTTCAACTTCATATTCTACAGCACCACCCAAAGATCAACATATGTCTGCGTGAAATGACATCATCGGTGTGCATTGTGTAATTTTAACTAATTATGTGTAGGCATAGTCTATTAACTGGTTGACGATTTAATTGGAATCACTTACACTATATGGCCAAAGGTACGCGGACACCTGCTCATCGAACATCTCATTCCAAAATCATGGGCATTAATATGGAGTTGGTACCCCCTTTGCTGCTATAACAGCCTCTACTCTTCTGGTAAGGCTTTTCATTTGATGTTGGAACATGGAACAGTCAAGTTATTCCACACCGATCTCGACAAATCATTTCTGTATGGACCTCGCTTTGTGCATGGGCACATTGTCATGCTGAAACAGGAAAGGGCCTTTCCAAAAAGATGGAAGCACAGTATCGTCTAGAATGTCATTGTTTATTTATTTTATTTAACCTTTATTTAACTAGGCAAGTCAGTTAAGAACAAATCCTTACCAAATTCTTATTTACAATGACGACGCTGGGCCAATTGTGCTCCGCCCTATGGGACTTACAATCACGACCAGTTGTGGTACAGCCTGGAATCGAACCAGGGTCTGTAGTGACGCCTCTAGCACTGAGATGCAGTGCTTTAGACCGCTCGGGAGCCCCATGCTGTAGCATTAAGATTTCCCTTCACTGGAATTAAAGGACCTAGCCCGAACCATGAAAAACAGCCCCATACCATTACAGTGGCTTGCGAAAGTATTCACCCCTCTTGGCATTTTTCCTATTTTGTTGCATCTCTGCATGTCTGGCAGACATATCAGTGTGGATGACGGATCACCACCTCAAGCTGAACCTCGGCAAGACGGAGCTGCTCTTCCTCCCGGGGAAGGACTGCCCGTTCCATGATCTCGCCATCACGGTTGACAACTCCATTGTGTCCTCCTCCCAGAGCGCTAAGAACCTTGGCGTGATCCTGGACAACACCCTGTCGTTCTCAACTAACATCAAGGCGGTGGCCCGTTCCTGTAGGTTCATGCTCTACAACATCCGCAGAGTACGACCCTGCCTCACACAGGAAGCGGCGCAGGTCCTAATCCAGGCACTTGTCATCTCCCGTCTGGATTACTGCAACTCGCTGTTGGCTGGGCTCCCTGCCTGTGCCATTAAACCCCTACAACTCATCCAGAACGCTGCAGCCCGTCTGGTGTTCAACCTTCCCAAGTTCTCTCACGTCACCCCGCTCCTCCGCTCTCTCCACTGGCTTCCAGTTGAAGCTCTCATCCGCTACAAGACCATGGTGCTTGCCTACGGAGCTGTGAGGGGAACGGCACCTCAGTACCTCCAGGCTCTGATCAGGCCCTACACCCAAACAAGGGCACTGCGTTCATCCACCTCTGGCCTGCTCGCCTCCCTACCACTGAGGAAGTACAGTTCCCGCTCAGCCCAGTCAAAACTGTTCGCTGCTCTGGCCCCCCAATGGTGGAACAAACTCCCTCACGACGCCAGGACAGCGGAGTCAATCACCACCTTCCGGAGACACCTGAAACCCCACCTCTTTAAGGAATACCTAGGATAGGATAAAGTAATCCTTCTCACCCCCCCTTAAAAGATTTAGATGCACTATTGTAAAGTGGCTGTTCCACTGGATGTCATAAGGTGAACGCACCAATTTGTAAGTCGCTCTGGATAAGAGCGTCTGCTAAATGACTTAAATGTAAATGTTAAATGTTGCATTACAACCTGGAATTAAACTAGATTTTTGTTTAAATCATTTGATTTACACAACATGAAGATAAAAAACAAACAAGAAATAAGACAAAAAATAACTGAAAACTGTGATTTTTGCCCATTCTTCAAGGCAAAACTGCTCCAATCCCTTCAAGTTGGATGAGTTCCACTGGTGTACAGCAATCTTTAAGTCATACCACATATTTTCAATTGGATTGAGGTCTGGGATTTGACGAGGCCATTCCAAGACATTTAAATGTTTCCCCTTAAACCACTCGATTGTTGCTTTAGAAGTATTCTTAATTTTAAAAAAATAAAGGATTAATGGTGCTCCGTGGGATGTTCAAAGTTTCTGATATTTTTCATAACCCAACCCTGATCTGTACTTCTCCACAACTTTATCCGTGACCTATTTGGGGCGCTACCTAAGTCTTCATGGTGCTGCTTGTGTCACGTTCCCTCTGATTGGGAACCATATCAGGCCACCATAGACATACAAATCACCTAGACCTACAAAAACCCTAGACATACAAAAAACCCAAGACAATACAAAAACTAGCGTACCCACCCTAGTCACACCCTGACCTAACCAAAATATAAAGAAAACAGAGATATCTCACGGTCAGGGCGCGACAGTACCCTCTCCCCAAAGGTGCGGACTCCCTGCCGTAAACCTGAACCTATAGGGGAGGGCCCGGGTGGGCATCTACCCTCGGTGGCGGCTCCGGTTCTGGACGCAGCCCCCCCTCTTTACGCTGATCCTTCCGCCTTTGTAGAACCGGACCGTGGATCATCGCCGGAGGCTCTGGACTGCGGATCATCGCTGGAGACCCCGGACCGGGGACCGTCGGTGGAGACCCCGGACTGTGGACAGTCGGTGGAGACAGCCTGGAATTGAACCAGGGTCTGTAGTGACGCCTCTAGCACTGAGATGCAGTGCATTAGAACGCTCGGGAGCCCCATGCTATAGCATTAAGATTTCCCTTCACTGGAATTAAAGGACCTAGCCCGAACCATGAAAAACAGCCCCATACCTGTGGACTGTCGGTGGAGGTTCCGGACAGTGGACCGTCGGTGGAGGTTCTGGACTGTGGCCCGTCGTTGGAGGTTCCGGACTATGGCCTGTCGTTGGAGGTTCCGGACTGTGGCCCGTCACCGGAAGCTCTGGACTGGAAACTGTCACCGGAAGCTCTGGATTGGGAACTGTTGCCGGAAGCTCTGGACTGGGAACTGTCGCCGGAAGCTCTGGACTGGGAACTGTCGCCGGAAGCTCTGGACTGGGAACTGTCGCCGGAAGCGCTGGACTGTGGAGGCGCACTGGAGACCTGATGCGTGGTGCCGGCACTGGTGGTACTGGGCTGAAGACACGCATCTCAGGGCGAGTGCGGGGAGCAGGTACAGGATGTACTGGACTATGGAGGCGCACTGGAGGCCTGGTGCGTGGGACCGGTACAGGTGGAACCGGGCTGAA
This sequence comes from Oncorhynchus nerka, assembly GCF_034236695.1. Lineage (NCBI taxonomy): Eukaryota > Metazoa > Chordata > Actinopteri > Salmoniformes > Salmonidae > Oncorhynchus > Oncorhynchus nerka. The sequence continues at coordinate 12,037,011 of NC_088423.1, read as the reverse complement.
GACACGCACTTCAGAGCGAGTGCGAGGAGCAGGCACAGGACGCACTGGGCTGTGCAGACGCACCGGAGACACAGTGCGCAGAGCCGGCGCAGGATATCCTGGTCCAAGGAGGTGTACTGGAGACCAGGAGCGCTGAGCCGGCACCATCCGTACTGGCTGGATGCCCATTCTAGCCCGGCAAATGCGAGGAGCTGGAATAGAGCGCACCGGGCTATGAATGCGAATTGGAGACACCGTGCGCATCACTAACACGGTGTCTGACCAGTCACACGCTCCCCACGGTAAGCATGGGGAGTTGGCTCAGGTCTAACCCCTGACTCAGCCAATCTACCCGTGTGCCCCCCAATTTTTTGGCGCTGCCTCTCTGGCTTCCGTGCTAGCCGTGTCCCCTCGTATCGTCGCCGTTCCTCCTGCGCTATCTCCACCTGCTTCCATGGCAGGGTCTTGTCCCCTCCCAGGTCCAGGATGTCCTCCACTCATCTTTCTCCCGGGCCCAGGATGTCCACTCCTCTTGAACACGCTGCTTGGTCTTTTTGTGGTGGGATCTTCTGTCACGTTCGTTATAAGGATCGGACCAAGGCGCAGCGTGGTATGCGTATATTCTTATTTATTTAAAGAATGAACACTGAACAAACTAACAAAACGAAATGTGAAGCTATACAAACGGGGCAACTACACATAGACAAGATCCCACCATAGACATACAAATCACCTAGACCTACAAAAACCCTAGGCATACAAAAAACCCAAGACAATACAAAAACTAGTGTAACCACCCTAGTCACACCCTGACCTATCCAAAATAAAAGAAAACAGAGATATCTCAGGTCAGGGCGTGACAGCTTGCTTAGTGGTGCCCCTTGCTTAGTGGTGTTGCAGACTCTGGGGCCATTCAGAACAGGTGTATATATATACTGAGATCATGTGACAGATCATGTGCCACTTAGATTGCACACAGGTGGACTTTATTTAACTAATTATGTGACTTCTGAAGGTAAATGGTTGCACCAGATCGTATTTAGGGGCTTCATAGCAAATACATACGCACCCACGCTTTTCTGTTTCTTATTTTCTAGAATTTTTTTCATTTCACTTCACCTATTTTGTGTATGTCCATTATATGAAATCCAAATAAAAATCCATTTAAATTACAGGTTGTAATATAACAAAATAGGAAAAACGCCAAGGGGGTGAATACATTTGCAAGACACTGTATTCCTCCTCCCCTAAACTTTACAGTTGGCACTATGCATTTGGGCAGGTAGCATTCTCCTGGCATCCCCCAAACCCAGAATCGTCCGTCGGACTGCCAGATGGTGAAGCGTGATTCATCACTACAGAGAACGAGTATAAAGTGCTCCAGATTCCAATGACGGCGAACTTGGAATTGCGCATGGTGATCTTAGGCAGTTTGCGGCTGCTCGGCCATGGAAATCCATTTCATGAAGCTCCCAACGAACAGTTCTTGTGCTGACGTTGCTTCCAGAGGCAGCATGGAACTCGGTAGTGAGTGTTGCAACTGAGAACATATAACATATTCTATGCACTACGCGCTTCAGCACTCGCTGGTCCCGTACTGTGACCTTGTGTGGCCTTGCACTTTGTGGCTGAGCCGTTGTTGCTCCTAGATGTTTCCACTTCACAGTAACAGCACTTACAGTTGACCAGGGCAGCTCTAGCAGGGCAGAAATCTGACGAACTGACTTGTTGGAAAGGTGGCATCTGATGACGGTGCTACGTTGAAAGTCATTAAGCACTTGAGTACGGGCCATTCTACTACCAATGTTTGTCTGTGGGGATGGCAATGCTGTATGCTCGATTTTATACACCTGCCAGCAAAGGGTGAGGCTGAAATAGCTGAATCCACTAATTTGAAGGGGTGTCCACATACTTTTGGCCATGCAGTGTATCTTCATCTATCTTCTTTACTAGAAAACATAGAAATGAGCCATGTTCACATATGTTGAAGATTATGAATATGACGTTGATAAATGACCCTTTAAAGCTAGGACAAGCACACACTGCTTATGGTTTTAACACAAACGCATGTCGTACGCACACACCCACACAAGCAGACCTCTCCATCTCCCCCCTGTTCCGATCCAGTTCGGACTGTAGTTTGCTCTCTCTCTACTGAAGGGCCAGCAGCTCTGTGTCCTTGACAACCGTCTCCTTAGAGACCTGAGTGATGTACGTGCCACTACACATTGTCTCTAGCTCCATACGAAGCCTTCACAACACAATAAAACACAGGTTAGTTGTTGTACCGAAACTACACTAAAATGTTCACCTCCTTTCATCAAGAGTACCTTTAGCATCCTGGAGGTGAGTCCTGAATCCATTTGGTATTGTTGTGTTACAATTTGCAGGCTGTGTTTTTCCTCTGTATATTTTCACTGTATTATTGTAAAACGAACGTTTGAGGAGACGAGTGAAAAGAAGCCGAAAAGGGGAATGTCCTTGGACAAGTTTTTATACTGTAGTGGCCAAATGTGTACAACTCGCTATTCAAGTTTGATACAATTTGTTTACTTTTATTGTTTTATTTTCATATTTATTAGCATTTATTTTATCATTATTATTATTATAGGCCTATTTAAACCAGTTATTTAAATATGCAAAAAGTGTTTTGTTTCATGTTGTTGAGACATTTTCTTTGGCTAAATTAAGTCCGAACTGTCTTTTTAATTTTGTGCTCTGTGATTAATTTGAGATAAGTTAAAAGTAAGCCTATTATAAAATAAATAGCATTAGCCTATTGCTGTCATTTGTTGGGTAGGCCTACGGTAGGCACTCGACTTTGTTGGTAATTGCAGCAATATAAGCCTGTTCAAAACCTTTGAAGGTTTAAACCAATTCATTAAAGATGAAACAAGTGTTTCATTCTGTTAAGCCATTTTCTTTGCCCAAATTAAGTTCCAAATGTAATGTGTTTGCAGCAATATAATAGAATACCGATTGATCTACTATAGTGCTAATCACACTCACACGGTGAAAAGGAAAAACCAGAGGGCGAGATGCAGAACTTTATTTAATACCTGTTGGTATTTTCTCTTTAAACGATACTTTTGATATTACTCTAATAAAGTTAAGCAACTTTAGGCGAGGAAGAATGTTTTAGGCCTACCAGAGTTAATCTAACAATATAATGCTTATCATTAAGAAAATAATTCTGATAGAAAATGATCAAATTATCCTCATTCAGTATGCCTATAGGCCTATGTGACAAGTATAAAGAAATGCATGTCGGTGTTGAACATGTCGCCGACATATCTCTATCTTCCTCTCGGTCTCTCTAGGGTTAGGCCTAAACTCCTCTTCCTTTATATTCACTTTTGAAATATAGGCCTTATGCATTTCCAGCTCAAATCTCTAGCAGCTGAACCGTGAGGTGGAGAATAATTATTGTACAAACCAATAAAACAATAGGCTACAAAGTTTTGAACCACAGGCTACACATCCAAACACAACTAATAGTTTTTTAGTAATTGTTATAGACAGTTTTTAAGGACAAGTAGGCCACATCAGCATGGGTTTATTTTTCCATGGGCCTTTCGGAACAGGTCTGACTGTTGCGCGGTTAATTCGGAACAGGTCTGACTGTCACCCGGTTCATTCGGAACAGGTCTGACTGTCGCCCGGTTAATTCTGAACAGGTATGACTGTCGCCCGGTTCATTCGGAACAGGTCTGACTGTCGCCCGGTTCATTCTGAACAGGTCTGACTGTCGCCCGGTTCATTCGGAACAGGTCTGACTGTCGCCCGGTTCATTCGGAACAGGTCTGACTGTCGCCTGGGTTCATTCGGAACAGGTCTGGCTGTCATCCGGTTCATTCGGAACAGGTCTGACTGTCGTCTGGTTAATTCGGAACAGGTCTGACGTTCATCCGGTTCATTCGGAACAGGTCTGACGTTCATCCGGTTCATTCGGAACAGGTCTGACTGTCACCCGGTTCATTCGGAACAGGTCTGACTGTCGCCCGGTTCATTCTGAACAGGTCTGACTGTCGTCTGGTTCATTCGGAACAGGTCTGACTGTCGTCTGGTTCATTCGGAACAGGTCTGACTGTCGCCCGGTTAATTCGGAACAGGTCTGACTGTCGCCTGGGTTAATTCGGAACAGGTCTGGCTGTCATCCGGCTCATTCGGAACAGGTCTGACTGTCGTCTGGTTAATTCGGAACAGGTCTGACTGTCGTCCGGTTAATTCGGAACAGGTCTGACTGTCGTCTGGTTCATTCGGAACAGGTCTGACGTTCATCCGGTTCATTCGGAACAGGTCTGACTGTCGTCTGGTTAATTCAGAACAGGGCTGACGTTCATCCGGTTAATTCAGAACAGGTCTGACTGTCGTCTGGTTCATTCGGAACAGGTCTGACTGTCGTCTGGTTCATTCTGAACTGGTCTCTGTTTCGAAAATATATAATTTATACATTTCGGGCCGAGTGGGAAAGCTGAAGACCTCATACAGCCTCACACACTCTGAGCATGTACAAACACTGTGATCATCCAGGGCCTTGGACCAGAAAAAAAACACACATCATGGATAAAACACACTCACACAGTCAAAACACAGACCCAGTTAACACAGAATGCACACACACATAGACAGGTGAGACACTGTGTGTGTCTGTTTCGCAGTATTTCCTTGTGGTCTCTCCGGGGCCTGCGTGTGTGTGTGTTGGCATAGCGTCCAGTTGGGACCGTAGATGATCGGTATCTGTCTCCGCCAGTCGTAGCCGTTCTCTGTAAGCGTCCCGTAATGCATCCAGCTGAGCCTCTTTCTCACACACTCCCCAGTCCAATTCATCATGCCTACAGATGGGAATATCAAGACACCATCCAATAGACCACCATTAGTCTAGGACTTCTACTCCTATGCTGCTAATTGGTCTGTCTTTGTGCCTGTTTGTTGCATTTGTATAGTAGTAGTGGTAAGATCTAGGACTCCCTTCTTATTGTATAATTCTTCCTCTCTCCTCCTCTCCCTTCCTCTCTCTTCCTCTCCTTCTCTCTCTTCCTCTTGGTCTGCATAGCTTTTAGTTTGTCTTCTAGCTCCTTTGAAATGACCATGGGAAATAAGACTGGCATGAATCATTTTAAGTGCGTCCTTGACGGAGGTGATGTCCTTTATCTCCCAGTCTCTGTGCTGTAGCTGTGTGTGCTGACAGAGATCCTCTGAGGCCTTCAGGGCCTCCACAGCCTGGGCCTGGGAGTGGACCGCTGTCTCCTTAGAGAGCAGCTTCACCTTGGGAGAGACACACACACACACTTGCGCTTGTCAGGGATCAGCACGTATCATCCCATTTTATTCAGCAGTTTTCCTGGCAGTGTTTACACACAGACCTACACACCTGCTCCTTACCCTGGGTTTGTGAGACTGGACCACGGCTCTCATCTCATCTCAAATCAAATCAAATTGTATTTGTCACATGCGCCGAATACAACAGGTGTTGACCTTACTGTAAAATGCTGACTTACAAATCCTTAACCAACAATGCAGAAATAGAGTTATTAAAATATTTACTAATAAACAAAATAAAAAAGGTGGGGTCAATGTAAATAGTCCGGGTGGCCAATTTGATTAATTGTTCAGCAGTCTTTAAAGATCCATCCTCAGGTTGAACTCATGCTCTCCCTGCCCCATTTCATTGTCAAAGTTTGTCATCATCTCCTGAACATGTGATGGATAGAGAGAAAATCCTTGGAGATTAACGTATATAGAATTCCTCAAATTCATCTGGATGTGTCATAGTAGTTAAATAGAGGATGATGAATTGTTGATGAGGTTTCCGACAGCCCATACAGACCTCCACGGAAGGTATATTTCCAGCTGACCTATTCTAGACTCCATAGACAGAGCCAGCACCAGCAGACCAGCTAGCCTCACCCAACCTCATTCATCACAGCAGGTGTTAGCACCTTCTCTCCTTACCTCACAGATTCTCTCCTTACCTCACAGATTTGAGAAAGGGGGGTAATCACACACACACATTCGCGAACACACACACACCCACAGACCCGCACGCAGACAACTACACACACAAACACACATACAGACACACCACAGACCCACACACAGACAATCATACACACACAGTCAGACAAATACACACATACACTGCAGCTCAATTTTTTAAATTAATTTTATCTAGAGATTGAGTGACACAGCAAAGAGCCAGGACAACAGCCAGCAGCAGGACACACTGCATGCCAGAGTTTAGACTGAAATACACACAGAAACAGGTTCAACACAGGCTTGGCAGGAAGGTGGTCTAATGGTGATTGACTGATTTAATCAAGGTAGATTAACTGCTCTTTTGTCTAGGTTGTGAAATTGTATTTTATCTAGAGATTGAGTGACACAGCAAAGAGCCAGGACAACAGCCAGCAGCAGGACACACTGCATGCCAGAGTTTAGACTGAAATACACACAGAATCAGGTTCAACATAGGCTTGGCAGGAAGGTGGTCTAATGGTGATTGACTGATTTAATCAAGGTAGATTAACTGCTCTTTTGTCTAGGTTGTGAATGTAAAGGTCTCTCCCATCTGGCTGATGTGGTGAAAACATGATGACACTCTTATGTTAAAACTAGAGAGTAGCACTGCACCTTCCCACTTCCCTTGTCAAGTGTGTGTGTGTGTTTGTGTTTGTGTACCTGGTTCTGTATAGCCAGCTCTCCCTCCACCTCATGGGCCTTATGTTGGAGATCTCATTTCATCCTTTCGTACTCCTCTCTCTGCTTCTGAATGTCACCAGCCTGAGCGCTGAGTCACAGAAAGAGGACACACACATACAGTCACTCACAAGAGGCCGAAGCCCTCATGGCACTGGAAGGTACACATGCACACTGGATGCAAAAGCCATCATGACATCAGGAAATACACTTACACCGGTCACTGACACCACCATGACATCAGGAAATACACTTACACCGGTCACTGACACCACCATGACATCAGGAAATACACTTACACCGGTCACTGACACCACCATGACATCAGGAAATACACTTACACCGGTCACTGACACCACCATGACACTAGATGACCTCTCAAAATTGAGAACACGGAAGAAACATGGAGAGGGCTTTCACATATTTCAGGCAAAGTGACAGTCTTAGACAGTTAAAACTTCAAATCACTTACAGTGCCTTCGGAAAGTATTCAGAACCCTTGACTTTTTCCACATTTTGTTAGGTTAGAGCCTTATCCAAAAATGTATTAAATAGTTTATTTTCCCCCTTATAAATTTACACACAATAACCCAAAATGTCAAAGCAAAAATAGGTTTTTATAAATGTTTGCTAATTTATTTACATTAAAAAAAAATGAAATAATACATTTACCTAACTATTCAGACCCTATAATCTGGCTGGGCCACTCAAGCATATTTAGAGACTTGTCACGAAGCCACTCCTGTGTTGAACCTTCACCTTAATCTGAGGTCCTGAGCGCTGTGGAGTAGATTTTCCTCAAGGACCTCTCTGTACTTTGCTCTGTTCATCTTTGCCTCGATCCTGACTTGTCTCCCAGTCCCTGCCCCTGAAAAACATCCCCACAGAATGATGCTGCCACCACCATGCTTCACCGTAGGGATGGTGCCAGGTTTTCTCCAGATGTGATGCTTGGCATTCAGGTCAAAGAGTTCCATCTTGGTTTCATCAGACCAGAGAATCTTGTTTCTCATGGTCAGAGAGACCTTTAGGTGCCTTCTGGCAAACTCCAAGCTCGCTGTCATGTGCATTTTACTGAGGAGTGGCTTCCGCCTGGCCATTCCACCATTAAGGCCTGATTGGTGGAGTGCTGCAGAGATTGTTGTCTTTCTGGAAGGTTCTCCCATCTCTAAAGAGGAACTATAGAGCTCTGTCAGAGTGACCATCGGGTTCTTGGTCACCTCCCTGACCAAGGCCCTTTTCCCCTGATTGCTCAGTTTGGCCGGGTGGCCAGCTCTAAGAAGATTCTTGGTGGTTCCAAACTTCTTCCATTTAAGAATGATGGAGGCCACTGTGAACTTTTTTGGTACCTTTCCCCAGATCTGTGCCTCGACACAATCCTGTCTCGGAGCTCTGTTGACAATCCCTTCGACCTCATGGCATGGTTTTTGCTCTGACATGCATATCAACAGTGGGATCTTATATAGACGGGTGTGTCCCTTTCCAAATCCAGGACTGCATGCCAACGACACAACAGTGGTAGGCCTGATCACCGACAACGATGAGACAGCCTATAGGGAGAAGGTCAGAGAACTGGCCATGTGGTGCCAGGATAAGAACCTCTCCCTCAACGTGATCAAAACAAAGGAGATGATTGTGGACTACAAGAAAAGGTTGACCGAGCACGCCCCCATTATCATCGACGGGGCTGTCGCCTCTCTAGCTACAGCCTGTGTTATGCAGGCTGCAAGGAGTCATGAGATACATAATAAATAATACATTACAACCCCCCCCCCTTTTACACCACTGCTACTCTCTGTTGTTATCATCTATGCATAGTCACTCTAATAACTCTACCTACATGTACATATTACCTCAACTAACCGGTGCCCCTGCACACTGACTCTGTACCGGTACCCCCCTGTATATAGTCTTGCTATTTTACTGCTGCTCTTTAATATACTTGTTACTTTTATTTCTTATTCTTATCCGTATTTTTTTTAAACTGCATTGTTGGTTAGGGGCTCGTAAGTAAGCATTTCACTCTAAGGTTGTATTCGGGTGCATGTGACTAACACAATTTGATTTGAACATTACTCAAATAGAGTGAGAGAGAGAGCGAGAAAGAGAGAGACATACATTTCAGATACACAGATACACATGACAGCTGCCAGCAGATATTCGTAGCTGATGTTAGCTACATTAGGAGGGCTAAGCTAGCAGGTGGTTGGCTAACGCTACCTCGACAGCATGCAACTAATATAGCTCCTAGCCTACATGATGCAAATATATATATATTTAGCTATAAATGTATCACCGTTAGCATGTAAACAAAGCGTTGAATGCAAACTTGATCGCATGTTTCTGTGGAAACCCTGGCGTTGTCCATCTGTGTAATTATTCCAAGTACAAAATTGGTTTGTGAAGAACAAAAAGTAAACTCCTGCCCACAATGACAAAAAATTATTACACAACATTTAGCTACCTCCGACAAAATGGGTATCATACCAACGTATAACCCACAGACATGGAATAAATATGTGAAAAAGGAGGGCTTTAGGACCGAGCCCTCTTACGCAAGTTTTCTAGATCATTCCCTAAAATAAAAAACGCGCATGAGAAGGAGGCGTGAACTCATGGTCCGGACCAGAAGACAAAGCATCCTCAGGTATGAACAACCCTGAGAATTAGGCAACTGCTGAACATTGGCATGATTGAAGTTCCATACCCGTTGATAATTTTGTATGTCACCGATTGCTGAGGTCCGTTTTGTCGATAAATCGTGACTTGCAGCCTCATTCAGTGGTGTTTATTATAAAGCTTCATTATAAGAGCTTTAATACAAAGTCATCACTTCATATCCATATTGCATGACTTATTATTTTTGTCTGTATGCACCTATGGTCATTTTTGCACAACTGTAGCTGTGTAGCCTAAAGACCCGACGTTGAATTGCTTTGGATTGATTCAATGTCAGTCATAAATGAGCGTTTGGATCAAGTAAGTTTCATCTCACAACCTCTACAAGCAAGAATGTTGAATTAAATTATATTTTAACGTACTTTATCGTTTGTCCATGTGGTTGGTCCTTTTGCAGGTAGGAATGTGAGAATATATCAACAGGAAAGTATAATTACATCAACTTTTCAAAGGGCTGGTAATGTGTCCAGATTTCCACCACCTGAATCATGCACAGAGCTCGGAAAATATGCATGGGTCTCATATGCATGTATTTTCATCTTGTGCCATGCTTCGGGTGATAGAAATATGAACTCACAAGCAGCGCTTTGAAAAATTGATGTAATTATACTTTCCTGTGTATATATTGTCTCACATTCCTACATACAAAAGGACCAACCACACGGCCAACCGTTGAAGTAAGTTAAAATATAATTTTATTCAACATAATGGCTTGAATAAGCAGCGCTTTGAAAAATTGATGTAATTATACTTTCCTGTGTATATATTGTCTCACATTCCTACATACAAAAGGACCAACCACACGGCCAACCGTTGAAGTAAGTTAAAATATAATTTTATTCAACATAATGAAACTTTAATGATCCAAACGCGCATTTATGCCAAACGTAGAATTCAATGCAATTCAAAGTAGGATCTTCAGACTAGTAGATGTGATGAGTTTTAGTAGCCAAACAGGTTGTTGTGATAGGAAGATGTGTTTTTAGGCAAAGTCAAACAGGTGAAGTTCCATATCACAACTGATGGTATTTAACATATTACGGTAGGATGTTTATCAATGATTTATATATACACTAAATGACTGACGGGGGCGCTGTTTTAAAAACACCGCGCCGCCATCTTGGCACTCACCCACAGTTGTAAAACATATTTTAGAAGCTATAGAAATGCATTTATTAATATCTAAATTTGTTTTTGACATGTTTTTTTTTATTAGACATCTTAATACATACTTTTACATTATATTATGCAGGTTGAACACAAAAAATGTAAAATATATAAAAACATGTATCAGTTTTTAGAAAGTACAAATGTTACTGTTCCCACTACAATCCTTGAAACATTTGAATTGAAATACTGTAGAATTCCATTCATTCCTATGGACGACTGCTTCTTCTGGGGAGTGCCAATATGGCCGAGCGGTGGCTTCAAATCCTCTCATTGACCAATACATATCATATATAAATCATTAATGTATATCTTAGAAGTGTTTATTTCCTAGTTCTCCTATTTCTCTTCTTTATTTATCTTCTTTACATCCCTGTTAGTGCACATTTCACTTTTTCCAAGATAATCCATCCACCTGATAGTTGTGGCATATCAAGAAGCTGTTTAAACCACATGATCATTACACAGGTTCACCATGTGCTGGGGACAAATCAAAGTATATTTGTCACGTGCGCCAAAATACAGTGAAATGCTTACTTACAGACTCTGACCAATAGTGCAAAAAAGCTATTAGGTGAACAATAGGTAGGTAAAGAAATAAAAAGACAGGCTATATACAGTAGCGAGGCTACATACAGACACCGGTTAGTCAGGCTGATTGAGGTAGTATGTACATGTCGATATGGTTAAAGTGACTATGCGTATATGATGAACAGAGGGTAGCAGTAGCGTAAAAGAGGGGTTGGCGGGTGGGACACACTATCGTGTCCCACTCACTCTAAAATGTGCAGTTTTTTCACACAGCACAATGCCACAGATGTTTTGAGGGGGCGTGCAATTGGCATTCTGACTGCATGAATGTCCACCAGAGCTGTCGCCAGAGAATTTAATGTTCATTTCTCTACCATAAGCCGTTAATGTCATTTTAGAGAACTTGGAAGTTTGTCAAACCGGCCTCACAACCACAGACATCGTGTATGGCGTTATGTGGGCGAGTGGTTTGCTGATGTCAACGTTGTTAACAAAGTTCCCCATGGTGGCGGTGGGTTTATGGTATTGGCAGGCGGACAACGAACACAATTGCATTTTATCGATGGAAATTTCAATGCACAGAGATACCTGCTCCTGAAGCTCATTGTCGTGCCATTGATCCGCCGCCATCCCCTCATGTTTCAGCATAATGCACAGCCCCATGTCACAGATCTGTCCACAATTCCTGGAATCTCAACATGTCCCAGTTCTACCATGGCTTGCATACTCACCAGACATGTCACCCATTGAGCATGTTTAGGATTCTCTGGATCAACGTGTGCGACAGCGTGTTCCAGTTCCCGACAATATACAGTAACTTTGGACAGCCATTGTAGAGGAGTGGAACAACATTCCACAGCCCACAATCAACTGCCTGATCAACTCTATGCAAAGGAGATGTGTCACACTGCATGAGTCAAATGGTGGTCACATCAGATACTGACTGTTTTTCTGATCCACACCCCCTACCTTTTGTTTTACGGTATCTGTGACCAACAGATGCACATCTATATTCCCAGTCATGTGAATCCATAGATTAGGGCCTAATGAATGTATTTCAATTGACTGATTTCAATATATGAACTGGAACTCTGGAAAACCTTTGAAATTGTTGCATGTTACATTTGTATTTTTTGTTCAGTATAGTTGGAGGTACACTCCGCCAAAACCCATCGCCACTCAACTCCATGAGGTGTGATTTACATATTGTGGAGTTGAGAATTCTCAACTAGGCTATAGCCTATATTGTAAAGGTGAGAGTGAATTTGACAGTAACTTACAGCTAGTGGGAAGTTACTGTATTAGAATTACAGTAGGTGTACTGCAATATGAAATACAGTATCAAAGCAAGTATTGTGTAATGACACACCGTACAATACTGTTTGATTGACTTTATTGACTGTTAAAAAAAGAGTAAATGCTACCGTAATCTGAATGGATGAATGAATCAAATTCATTGAGGGGTAGGGGTTTGTATTTCACACTAGCTGTAACTACAGTACATGGGATTGGTGCAAGCAGGTTTACACACGACAGCTTATTAATGAATGTTTGGTGTTTTATTTCACTTACACTTACAGCTGGAGGCCTTAACAAAGGCTTCCAAACTGGCAGCAACTACAGGGCAAAACAGACCAAAAGGACACATCAAAATACTCAACTATTAAAGGTTTCCCACTTTCTGCCACTCCATTCTGTCCCCTATACATTTAAAAGTGATGGGGTCTATAACCACATAGAGGTTGGTACAGCGCTCTAACCCTAACCCACTAACGGGTGCAACAAATATAGCCTCTTACAAGGCACACCTCAATTTGTTAATACGCCTAGGAAACAACAATACCATGCACCCACTAGTGGTGAAAAGGTTTTTGGTGCTCCAAAAATACAGTATTTTATTCTTGTTGGATGGAGAATACAGCAATTATTTCCTCGCACTGTAAAAAAAAAAGTTACTTGCTTTTACGGTAACTTACTGGCAGCCAGTTACCTGTAAGTTACTGTAAATTCCAAAGAAACTTTAGCTTAACAGTACATTACTGTATAGAAAGCACTTCTTCAGTAACTTGCAGGTAATTGGCTGCCAGTAAGTTTTTTAAATCTTTTTTTTTACAGTGCACCATTTACAGTATGTTGCAGTATTTTCATTTTGATAACTCTCAAAATAACCATATAAATTAGTTTTCGTTTACAGTGTAAGTTGCTACTGTCATGTTGAGCGCGTAGGCTGTTGTGGTGTATGATCTGCGCGGGCATCCTCTCCCTGGCTCGGATCATAACATTGCTCAGCCTCAACAGGAAAAAGCTGTTAAACATTAGAAAGAGATTATGCATTATTCCGATCTTGTTTTATCGCCAGGGATTTCACACGTTCAAATTCTGAAACAAGATTGATGGTTTCAGCCTTTAGCCTGTTCTCTCAGAAAGACATTTGGAGCAATGTGACTCCCATGCTATTTCATGGAAAGTATGAATAAGACCTAATAGCAAAGATAAGTCAGTGAGATTTGAGGCAAAAAAATACTATATATATAAATTCACCAATTGCTTAATCAGCATTATTTTGTGACTTCAAAAGGACATGAATTTGCTAAAGTTTGTTTACTCAACAAACTGCTCGAAGTGAGCTGAATTTGAACCAGCTTGTTGAGTAAAATTACAAATTAATGTTTGCTCAAAACCACGCCCAGCATTATCATATTTCCCAGAATGCTCTATTGCAGGTTTTTTTCTTCTCAATTGTTTGTTTCAATACCTGTGTTTTTGCATGTACGTTGATTTAATCTTATGCTACACAAACATAACACATTTTGTCTAAACTCATTCAATCTGTTATTAGTTGTTGCACCTGATACGGAGATGGCGGTCCCAGTTAATGAGATTTAGGTAGTCTCCATAATCAATATTCCCCACCCTGGAAGTCTTTCTCAATGCAGATTGCGGGTGATTTTAAAATGTCATATTGTTGAAAATCCTCAATGACTGTATTCCAATAGGAATTACACATCACTGCAAGCCAGTGTAATGTCACTTCCAGGCTTGATGTGGCTTGTACACCAGGAGTTTCAGACCACTAGGTTAGGGTGTAATGAGGTCCTCAAAGAAAGACCTTGTGTTATGTATTGTCATAGTTTAATTTTTATGATGACATATTCACTTAGACAATCACATGGTGAATGCCCTGGCCTAAGAACCATTGAATACAACAACCATGTCTCTGTCGCTAACAAATAAAGTAATGGGTGGTAAGTAACTTCAGTTCACTCGCAAGGCAATGCACCCTGGGAAATATGAAAATATGGTTGAATTGCATGTTCACTCAACTGAAAGTTGGTTCAGCTATATGTCCAATTGTTGCGCAAACTCCTATTGCTCATTTAAACAATCCTATTGCGTTTGGTTGCCTTAAAATTTTATGTTAAATCAAATGCAATACTATTTTGTTGAGCAAGCTCACAATCCTATTGCAGCTTGTTGCCTTGATATTTTAAAGCTAGAATCCTTGGTTGCTACATCCATTTTTGGAGTTGATTCTTGAAGAATATACAGTGCCTTGCAAAAATATTCATCTCCCTTGGCATTTTTACAATTTTGTTGCATTACAACCTGTAATTTAAATGTTTTTTATTTGGTTTTTCATGTAATGGACATACACAAAATAGTCCAAATTGGTGAATTGAAATGAACAAAAAAAAACGGAAAAGTGGTGCGTGCATATTTATTCACCCCCTTTTGCTATGAAGCCCCTAAATAAGATCTGGTGCAACCAATTCCCTTCAGATGTCACACAATTAGTTAGATTGCACACAGATGGACTTTATTTAAGTGTCACATGATCTCAGTATATAAACACCTGTTCTGAAAGACCCCAGAGTCTGGAACACCACTAAGCAAGCAGCACCATAAAGAACAAGGAGCTCTCTAAACATGTCAGGGACAAAGTTGTGGAGAAGTACAGATCAGGGTTGGGTTATATAAAAATATCAGAAACTTTGAACATCCAACAGAGCACCATTTTATATCCATTATTACAAAATGGAAAGAATATGGCACCACAAAAAAACCTGCCAAGAGAGGGCCGCCCACCAAAACTCACAGACCAGGCAAGGAGGGCATTAATCAGAGAGGCAACAAAGAGACCAAAGATAACCCTGAAGGAGCTGCAAAGCTCCACAGCGGAGATTGGAGTATCTGTCCTTAGGACCACTTTAAGCCGTACACTCCACAGACCTAGGCTTTATGGAAGTGTGGCCAGAAAAAAAGCCATTGCTTGAAGAAAAATAAAAATAAAACACATTTGGTGTTCGCCAAAAGGCTTGTGGGAGACTCCCCAGACATATGGAAGAAGGTACTCTGGTCAGATGATACTACTATTGAGCTTTTTGGCCATCAAGGAAAACACTATGTCTGGTGTAATCCCAACACCGCATCACCCAGAGAATACCATCCCCACTGCGAAGCATGGTGGATGTTTTTCATCTGGGACTGGGAAAATGGTCTGAATTGAAGGGATGGTGGATGGCGCTAAATGCAGGGAAATTCCTGAAGGAAACCTGTTTCAATCTTCCAGAGACTTGAGACTGGGATGGAGGTTCACCTTCCAGTAGGACAATGACCCTAAGCATACTGCTAAAGCAACACTCGGGTGGTTTAAGGGGGAACATTTAAATGTCTTGGAATGGCCTAGTCAAAGCCCAGACCTCAATCCAATTGAGAATCTGTGGTATGACTTAAAGATTGCATTACACTGGCGGAACCCATCCAACTTGAAGGAGCTGGAGCAGTTTTGCCTTGCAGAATGGGCAAAAATCCCAGTGGCTAGATGTGCCAAGCTAATAGAGACATACCCCAAGAGACTTGCAGCTGCAAAAGGTGGCTCTAGAAAGTATTGACTTTGGGGGGTGAATAGTTATGCATGCTCAAGTTCTGTTTTTTGGGGTTTTTATTTCTTGTTTATTTCACCCAAGAAAATATTTGTACATCTTTAGAGTGGTAGGCGTGTTGTGTAAATCAAATGATACAAACCTCCAAAAAAATACATTTTAATTCCTGGTTGTAAGGCAACAAAATAGGAAAATGCCAAGTGTGTGAATACTTTCGCAAGCCACTATCTTATACTTGCCTCAAGCTTACTTCAACTGTCATACCCCATCAGAACCCAAAATATGCTTGTTTTACCCCAATGTTTGTAAACAATGTATAGCCTCAACATGGCTTAAACTCTCATTTTGATTCCATGCCGGGTCAGTCCTTGTATCCATTGCTCTGTTTTATACATTTGAGAGTTGTTACATTTCTCCAGGCCCATCCCTCATCTTTTTTTTATCAAAACAGAGGCGTGGTGTCTGCAGTGTTATTGTTTCAAGTAAGGATTCTAGCTTTAAGTTGACTCAAAACATTTTTTACAGTGTACAGAACATACAGTGCATTCGGAAAGCTTTCAGACCCCTTGACTTTTTCCACATTTTGTTATGTTACAGCCTTATTCTAAAATTGATGAAATCAATCTACACACAATACCCCATAATGACAAAGTAAAAACGGGTTTTTAGAAATGTTGACAAATTTATTTGCAGGGTAGCCTAGTGGTTAGAGCGTTGGACTTGTAACCGGAAGGTTGCAAGTTCAAATCCCTGAGCTGACAAGGTACAAATCTGTCGTTCTGCCCCTGAACAGGCAGTTAACCCACTGTTCCTAGGCTGTCATTGAAAATAAGAATTTGTTCTTAACTGACTTGCCTAGTTAAATAAAGGGGGGGAAAAAACTGGTTTCACAGACCCTATACACAGTACTTGAGTCTCCTTGGGTATGACTCTACAAGCTGTATCACAACCGGCTGTGATTGAGAGTACCATAGGGCAGTGCACAATTGGCCCAACATCGTCTGGGTTTGGCCGGTGTAGGCCGTCATTGTCAATAAGAATTTGTTCTTTACTGACTTGCCTAGTTAAATCAAATAAAAAAAGCTTGACACGCCAGTATTTGGAGTTTCTCCCACTATTCTCAAGCTCTGTTAGGTTGGATGGGGGGCGTTGCTGCACAGCTATTTTCAGGTCTCTACAGACCTGTTAAATCGAGTTCAAGTCTGGGCTTTGGATGGGCCACTCGGACATTGAGACACTCAAGGACATCCACTCTACCAAAAAGGCCTGATGGGTGGAGTGCTGCAGAGATGGGAGAACCTTCCAGAAGGACCACCATCTCCACAGAGGAACTCTGGAGCTCTGTAAGAGTGACGATCAGGTTTTTGGTCATCTCCCTGACCAAGGCCCTTCTCCCCTGGTTGCTCAGTTTGGCCAGGCGGCCAGCTCTAGGGATTTGTATTAAAAAAAAAAAATTAACCTTTTATTTAACTAGGCAAGTCTGTTAAGAACACATTCTTATTTACAATGACAGCCTAGGAACAGTGGGTCAACTGCCTTGTTCAGGGGCAGAACAACAGATGTTTACCTTGTCAGCTCAGGGATTCGATCTATCAACCTTTCAGTTACTGGCCCAATGCTCTAACCACTAGGCTACCTCCGGCCCAAAAGGAAGAGTCATGGTGGTTCCAAACTTCTTCCATTTAGGAATGATGTAGGCCACTGTGTTCTTGGGGACCTTCAATGCTGCAGAAATGTTTTGGTACCATTCCCCAGATCTGTGCCTCAACAAAATCCTGTCTCGGACCTCTACGGACAATTCCTTCGACCTCGTGGCTTGGTTTTTGCACTGTCAACTGTGGGACGATGTATAGACATTTGTGTGCCTTTCTAAATCATGTCCAATCAATTGAATTTACCACAGGTGGAATCCAATACGGTTGAAGAACCATCTCAAGGATGATCAATGGAAACAGGATGCACCTGAGCTTAATTTCGAGTCTCATAGCAAAGGGTCTGAATACTTCAGGTTTTTTTTTAAATATAAATTTGCTCTGTTTTCACTTTGTCATTATGTGGTATTGTGTATAGAATAATTTAATCAATTTTAGAACAAGGCTGTAACGTAACAAAATGTGGAAAAAGGCAAGGGAATACTTTGTAAATGAACTATATATATTCTGAGATGTCCAGGTGTGCCTACATTCTTCAGTCCAAGAAGGTCTAGAACAGTAGTTATAACAGGTGACCGAGATTGTAGTGTTTTGTGTGCTTGGTCATCCAAGCCATGAATGGAATACTCTCACTCTTAATCATTACATTGTGCCTTAAGTTAACTACTGGTTTAGGAATCAGGGTTCAACAGATGTTCACTGCTTTGGCAGGAAACGTATTCCTGAAGCCAAGAGAGACCGTAATGCCACATGGATATGGTTGGTTGGTACTTGTTGGCTTCTGGAAGCCCCGATGATAAAATAACAGGTCCCAAGGCTTGTCCTGTGCCAGACCCATACTGTTAGCTATAGTGTTGGTGTAGAGGGGAACACATCTAGCCTGTGACACAACCTGCCTGGTCCCACTGGATCTTTAGCCCTGAATATTCTGAACAGACATCAGTACTCTGTCATAGTCAATCAGTGGTCTACAAGGATCAGTGCCACAGGTGTGCGAGATAATGTGTTTGCAAATGTGGTGTATGTCAGTTTGGCCTGGCAGAAGTCCTAGCAGGAAAGCATTCGATCTTGATGCCGTGGGATGTCCAATCCCAAACTGACACGGCCTTGTAGGCAATGTGAGCAACACGGTAACAGTGCACCCCTCTTCGTTAAAGGTCTGAATGTTTCCCGCCTGTACAGCATTGCCTGTTATCCACAGAGAAAGTGATCCTAGTAATCGTGCATGTGTCCTGGGATGGGAAATGTCAATCTTATTTTAGGAGAGCTGATAGTGGAGTGCTGGCTGAATGCTGCATGGAGCACGAGGGGTTGGGATACCCGGTTATAGAGGTGGGGCTAGGGGAGAAGTGTATGTTTGCCTGTTGGTTGGGAGCCAGGCGGTTACATGCGACACTGGAGTAGTTCATACAGCAGACGTGCACCTCACATCCCATTCAGAGAGTTACAGCTGCTTCAAGGGTAGGTGATTTGCTACAGATTCAATGCTGTGGAATCTGATGTTTACTTAGATTTTTTAAACATATTTATTAATCAGTGTCGCTAGATTATCAACAATATTCAAGTTGTATTTATTCTGTCACTTGCTGGCAAAAAAAGTATTTCTGAATGTGTAGATGGCTTTTTAGTGGAAAGTAATTCTGTTGACAAACTTGTAACCACACTGTTAAGAAAATGTCCTTTTGAATGTTTTTGTACTACTGGAGAGCTCTCCTTTGTCTACACACATTCAGCGTTGTGCACACCCTCTTAAGCCCCACCCACCTCTTTGCATTTTTAAAGACTGTAATATGGTTTGGTTGCATTATTCAATAGTGATAAGGTGTCCAATCAAACACATCTTTTGACCAACAAGTAAAATGTGTTCATTGTGCAGATACTCCTCTAAGAAAACCAATGGTCCAAACCGCATGTCTCTATCATAAACAAAATGTTATTGGAGTTTTTACTCTTGTAGGTCAAAATTAGGATGGGTAAATCAATGGAGGACAAAAGTGTTTTTTTTTCATCTGTAAAATAGCATTGTGTCAGCTAGGCCAGATGCTGTGAGAGAATTAAGGCAAACTGACAGGCTCACGTTGAACTCGTCATCTTTTCTTTCTCAAATCAGGACATAAAACAATATAGAGGTAAGATGCATATCAATTTTAAAACATGACATGTAGTATTTTAGTATACGCTTTTCATATTGCGAAATTCCTGTTATTTTTAATGTTTCCTCACAAAAACAAGCGTATCTCTGACGTTAACAGAGCTTTTTAGGAGAGAAGTGTGAGGGAAGGCAGGAGGGAGAGCGCCAACCTAGTTGAGCTATATGCTATTTTCTATATATTTTTGACTACAGACCCATATTTGTTTATTTATTTTCCCTTTTGTCCTCGTTACAACACTACATAGCCATAATGACATTTGAAATGTCTCTTCCTTTGAAACCTTTTGAGTGTAATGTTTACTGTTAATTTCTGTTTGTTTATTTCACTTGCTTTGGCAATGTAGACATGTTTCCCTTGCCAATAAAGCCCTTTGGGAGAGAGATGCATTTTTGTAAAAAAAATACTTTTATGAATATAAATCACAGAAAACACGACCCCACTCCACTTTCACCACTGTAGTGTTGATTCTCTCTTCCAGAGCTGCAATTGACACAAACGAGCAACGTAGGCTAAATATTATTCAAACTGACTTCATTAACATATAAACAGTATAGGCCTATGTCAATCACTGTGAAATGCATTTCATATTCAATTAATTGATTTCTATTTTGCTACTTATAGGCTACTGTCTGTAATTTGTATAAATATATTTCATGATGTGTAACATAACGTGCACAATGATGTGCCACATCTGTGATTTGCCTCCTTGGGAATGATCCTGGCCTCCTCAAAGTTTATCCCCCCCTCAGCAGGTAATAACCTAAAATATGAAACAGTCATCCCCTCGGCTACCCTCCCTGACACTATTTCACTGCAGCCTCCTTATATAAGAGACTGCTGTTGGCTACTGGGACAGTTCAACTACTTCTCTGATAGAGTTCAGTGAGTCAAATCGGAGGGCCTGTTATCTGGATCTCTGGCAGTCTCTATGGTGGTGCCACAGGGCTCAATTCTCGGGCCGGCTCTTCTCTGTATATATCAATGATGTCGCTCTTGCTGCTGGTGATTCTCTGATCCACCTCTACGCAGACGACACCATTCTGTATACTTCTGGCCCTTCTTTGGACACTGTGTTAACAAACCTCCAAACAAGCTTCAACGCCATACAACACTCCTTCCGTGGCCTCCAACTGCTTTTAAATGCTAGTAAAACTAAATGCATGCTCTTCAACCGATTTGCTTTCCACACCCTCCCGCCTGACTAGCATCACTATGGACGGTTCTGACTTAGAATATGTGGACAACTACAAATACCTAGGTGTCTGGTTAGACTATAAACTCTCCTTCCAGACTCACATTAAGCATCTCCAATCCAAAAGTAAATCTGGAAAGCTTCCTTCACTCATGCTGCCAAACATACCCTCGTAAAACTGACTATCCTACCGATCCTTGACTTTGGCGATGTCATTTACAAAATAGCCTCCAACACTCTACTCAACAAATTGGATGCAGTCTATCACAGTGCCATCCGTTTTGTCACCAAATACTACCTACCACTGCGACCTGTATGCTCTCGTTAGCTGGCCCTCACTACATATTTGTTGCTAAACCCACTGGCTCCAGGTCATCTATAAGTCTTTGCTAGGTAAAGCCCCGCCTTATCTCAGCTCACTGGTCATCATAGCAACACCCACCCACAACACTCGCTCCAGCAGTGTTAGCAACACTTCTTTTGGCCGCCTTTCCTTCCAGTTCTCTGCTGCCAATGACTGGAACGAATTGCAAAAATCTAAAAAATAAGCTGGAGACTTATCTCCCTCTCTAAATTTAAGCATCAGCTGTCAGAGCAGCTTACCGATCACTGTACCTGTACATAGCCAATCTGTAAATAGCCCACCCAACTACCTCATCCCCATATTGTTACTTATCCTCTTGCTCTTTTGCACCCCATTGTTTCTACTTGCACATCTATCACTCCAGTGTTGATGCTAAATTGTAATTATTTCGCCTATTTATTTTCTACATTTGCACACAAGGGATCATAAATAGAAAAATCTTTATTTTATTTTGTGTTATTGACTGTACATTTGTTTGTAACTCTGTCGCTTTGCTTTATCTTGGCCAGGTCACAGTTGTAAATGAGAACTTGTTCTCAACTGGCCTACCTGGTTAAATAAAAAAATATCACAGATATTGTGTAAAACCTTGACTCCAAACCTTTTTTCTGTACTAAAGAAATAAATGAGAGATCAGAGGGCTAATAGACACTGAAGGAGTATATAACCGATAGTCTAACTGCAGATCTGAATTTTCCCAGAAGTGTCCCATTGACGTAAGTCAATTGATGTGAAAGTCTGCGCGCTTTTTTTGTTGTTGTACTGTGGAGGACGCTGCTGTGTCTTTTCTGCAGGGTGTGGGTGCTGGAACAGGATGTCTCCTTGTTTTGATTTGCTGTTATAGTTCTTCATTGGTTTCAGCTCATCCAGGAACACACAGAGAAATACCCTTCTCCCTCTTCTGTCTCCCCCCCTTTCAAATTGAGATTACAGCCACCCAAATGGCACCATTGAATAACAATGGAACTAGCCTTGGACCCGGCAGCAAATGGCCTCTATCAATGGAAACCCTTCTACTTTGCACAACAACCAGATGTTGCAGAGTGTAGTCCCTGGAAAACAACATGGGACCAGACTGCTACAATAATAAGAGTTTGAACCTCACTGAAAACCTTACATTCTCTTCCCCAAAGGACACAGAGTGCCAAAACCTTACATTTCCTACTCTTTGGCTCCGAGTGTCCTTTTGAGAATGTCCGATATCATTGTGTTACTATGCTATGTCTTTCACTATGCTTCGTGTACATTTTTATTTCAGATAGTAATAACTTTAAAAAAAAATGTTTTAATCATGATCTATGTCAATTTTGGTATCCACGGAAACAGAAGGAAATGACATGAACATTGAAACAGGTTCTGTGACTGAAGGTACAGCCAGTTATGGACATCATTGTTATGAACATGACCTAACTCAGTCACACCTTCTTTCACACTGTGACTCAAATGGAAGGACTGACCTGAAGCTCGGCCAATCAGAGGTCACGTAGGCTGAGTCAAACCATCCCTAGAACTATAAAATACTGTGAATGCCTTTATTCAATTGTTGTCAAACTGTCCATGTCCCATAGGGGACTCCCTCCTGGATGACCTCTGTAGCACACAAATATGTTTTTGAGCTCTTGATAGACACCCTTAGGACATTGAGTCCTCTCCACTTTATGGATTTATATGGAAGGAAGAACTTTGGAATGTGTACCAGAGCCCCTGAGAAGCTCCCAGAGTTCAACACAGATAAATAAGCACACAACTGCCTTTCTTTGCTTGTTGGCGTTAAGCTGTAGGCCTTATCTTATGACTCTGCCTATTGATAATTGATACACATTGCTAAAATATGAGCTTATGTACCACAGACAAGCCATTATTTCCCAACTCTTAAATTCTAGGCCTCGGCCTATTGCCAAGTGTTGTATCCATGCTGTTTTATTGTTAACTACAGTAGCTTTCACTTTATAGAAAATCCCTATCCCAAAACACCATTCCTTTATTCTGTATCATCTGTGGTGTATTTGTTATCTTTCAACAAATGTGTTTTTTTACAGGAGTGTTGTTTCTGGTACCAGACAGATCTAACGCTCACTACCAAGTATTACTAATGTTTTAGTCTTATGGAGTTATACTTTGAAGACCAATAATGGACTGGTGCCCCAATCTCATAACTTGTAGTAATAACTTGACCCTCCCTTATACACTGTGTGTCTAACCCTGATGTTACCCACTTCTCTATTACTGTCTACATCTACGTCTCTTCTCTCTCAGTTCTGACCCAAGCTGACGGGACAGAGGTTGAGGGAATCTCCTAGCAGAGAGCATCATGGGAGGAGCCGTGGTAGACGATGAGCCTAGTGATGTGAAGGCGCCAGACGGAGGGTGGGGCTGGGCCGTGCTGGCCGGAGGGTTTGTCATCACTGGGTTCTCCTATGCCTTCCCCAAGGCTGTCAGTGTGTTTTTCAAGGAGTTGATCAGGGAGTTCGGAGTGGGATATAGCGACTGTGCATGGATTTCTTCTATACTGTTGGCCATGCTCTATGGCACAGGTACACACACACGCATGCATACTGGTATTGTGTATATCCAACTGAAGTGTTTTCCCAATGGTGAGCTAGTACAAGAAAGAGCAGAGAAGGTGTCAGACCTGGGCGTTACAACCTCCAGAGTCTATACCAAACTGACAGGATCTTCATGTATGTCATTTTATTTGACTAGGTATTTGTATTAATTATGGATCCCCATTAGTTCCTGCCAGGGCAGAAGCTACTCTCCCTGGGGTTTATTATGGATCCACAGTAGTTCCTGCCAGGGCAGAAGCTACTCTTCCTGGGGTTTATTATGGATCCCCAGTAGTTCCTGCCAGGGCAGAAGCTACTCTCCCTGGGGTTTATTATGGATCCCCAGTAGTTCCTGCCAGGACAGAAGCTACTCTCCCTGGGGTTTATTATGGATCCCCAGTAGTTCCTGCCAGGGCAGAAGCTACTCTTCCTGGGGTTTGTTATTGATCCCCAGTAGTTCCTGCCAGGGCAGAAGCTACTCTTCCTGGGGTTTGTTATTGATCCCCAGTAGTTCCTGCCAGGGCAGCAGCTACTCTTCCTGGGGTTTATTATTGATCCCCAGTAGTTCCTGCCAGGGCAGCAGCTACTCTTCCTGTGGTTTATTATTGATCCCCAGTAGTTCCTGCCAGGGCAGCAGCTACTCTTCCTGAGGTTTATTATTGATCCCCAGTAGTTCCTGCCAAGGCAGTAGCTACTCTTCCTGTGGTTTATTATTGATCCCCAGTAGTTCCTGCCAAGGCAGTAGCTACTCTTCCTGGGGTTTATTATTGATCCCCAGTAAGGGGGGAGGGAATTACATCACAAAACATTTAAATTAAACAATGCATCATACAACACATTGTTACACCACTACTTTACCACTGAAAATCTACAAAATGTCTAATACAACAATATTACTATGTTCGGTCAGTCGCATTGAAATGAAACCTCTCTTTTACAAGAGAGACCTGGCCAAAATAGCAGCACAAAATTTCAGAGACATTTACAACCTAAAGCACTAAGCACACATTATCTACATTGAACAGAATACATTTTTGGGAGAGGTTTGGTGAAATTGACAGCCCCCCAATTCATTTTCCACCATTTTTTAGATTTAAACTCATTCAAAGAGAGGCTCCTGTAATTGCCTGTCCTTTTGTAGCTCATTCCAAGTGGAAGGGGCAGAGAACTGGAACACTTTTTATTACTCAGCTCTGTACTGGCCTTACACACACCTCATTGTGCATATGTGTGTGTCTGCAGGTCCACTGTGCAGTGTGCTGGTGAACAAGTTTGGGTGTCGGCCAGTGATGATGGTGGGAGGGCTCTTTGCCTCCTTGGGAATGATTCTGGCGTCCTTGGCCACCAGTATCATACACATCTACCTCTGTACTGGAGTTATAACGGGTTAGTAAACACACATCTACCTCTGGACTGGAGTTATAACGGGTTGGTAAACACACATCTACCTCTGTACTGGAGTTATAACGGGTTAGTAAACACACATCTACCTCTGGACTGGAGTTATAACGGGTTAGTAAACACACATCTACCTCTGTACTGGAGTTATAACGGGTTAGTAAACACACATCTACCTCTGGACTGGAGTTATAACGGGTTAGTAAACACACATCTACCTCTGTACTGGAGTTATAACGGGTTGGTAAACACACATCTACCTCTGTACTGGAGTTATAACGGGTTAGTAAAAATCTACACAGTAAACACACATCTACCTCTGTACTGGAGTTATAACGGGTTAGTAAACACACATCTACCTCTGTACTGGAGTTATAACGGGTTAGTAAACACACATCTACCTCTGTACTGGAGTTATAACGGGTTAGTAAACACACATCTACCTCTGGACTGGAGTTATAACGGGTTAGTAAACACACATCTACCTCTGGACTGGAGTTATAACGGGTTAGTAAACACACATCTACCTCTGTACTGGAGTTATAACGGGTTGGTAAACACACATCTACCTCTGGACTGGAGTTATAACGGGTTAGTAAACACACATCTACCTCTGGACTGGAGTTATAACGGGTTAGTAAACACACATCTACCTCTGGACTGGAGTTATAACGGGTTAGTAAACATACATCTACCTCTGTACTGGAGTTATAACGGGTTAGTAAACACACATCTACCTCTGTACTGGAGTTATAACGGGTTGGTAAACACACATCTACCTCTGGACTGGAGTTATAACGGGTTGGTAAACACACATCTACCTCTGTACTGGAGTTATAACGGGTTAGTAAACACACATCTACCTCTGTACTGGAGTTATAACGGGTTGGTAAACACACATCTACCTCTGGACTGGAGTTATAACGGGTTGGTAAACACACATCTACCTCTGGACTGGAGTTATAACGGGTTAGTAAACACACATCTACCTCTGGACTGGAGTTATAACGGGTTAGTAAACACACATCTACCTCTGGACTGGAGTTATAACGGGTTAGTAAACACACATCTACCTCTGGACTGGAGTTATAACGGGTTAGTAAACACACATCTACCTCTGTACTGGAGTTATAACGGGTTAGTAAACACACATCTACCTCTGTACTGGAGTTATAACGGGTTAGTAAACACACACAATTGAACTGTTTCCCTTTTCTACCAGGTCTGGGCCTGGCACTGAACTTCCAGCCATCTCTGATCATGCTGAATCGTTACTTTAGTGAGAAGAGGCCTCTAGCTAACGGACTATCTGCTGCCGGGAGCCCCGTGGCCCTCTGCTGCCTCTCGCCTCTGGGACAGGTACTACACTTCTCCTCTTCAGTCTCCCTCTCTGCAGTTGTAGATCAGTATTATGATGTAGGGAGAAACATGTATGAACACAATGAAAGATGTGTGCTACTCTGATGAACGATTAAAATAAATACAATGGGGAAATTATATGCTCTGTTGGAGTTACGGATCATCGATATTGTTAATGTTTTTCTTCATATTTCACCCCCAAAGGTACTGCAGTACCACTACGGTTGGAGAGGCGGCTTCCTCATCCTGGGAGGTCTGCTGCTCAACTGCTGCGCATGTGGGGCCCTGATGAGGCCCCTGGTGGGCCCCAAGAAGCCCCAGGACCAGGAGTTACAGGCTGTAGACCAAGCAGAAAAAAAGCCCAAACCTCCGAAGAAGCTCCTGGACTTTAGCGTATTTAAAGACCGAGGTTTCCTCATCTATGCCATAGCTGCGTCCATCATGGTACTGGGTCTGTTTGTACCCCCTGTGTTTGTGGTGAGCTATGCCAAGGAGATGGGGAATGAAGACACCAAGTCTGCCCTCCTCCTCACCATCCTAGGGTTTGTTGATATCTTCGCCCGGCCCACGTGTGGGCTGATCGCGGGGATGAAGTGGGTGCGTCCTAGATGTGTGTATCTGTTCAGCTTCGCCATACTCTTTAATGGCATCACCGACGTGGTCAGCTCACAGGTAAGGCTGGAACGAGTTTTGATTGATATTATTTGGATGGATTTATTTACACTGTATATGGATGTTAACAATACATAAATCATATTTAATACATTTACTGTATCATTATGGCATTTCTGTATTGACCGGATCTCGAGATACGAAGCTATTGGATCCATATAATTAAAATGATTCATCAGTAATGGTAATTCTATTTCTATGGTCGTATAATGTAACTAAATGTTGCTTCTCTTTTGGCAGGCGACAGACTACCCTGGTCTGGTGGTGTTCTGTATCTTCTTTGGCCTCTCTTACGGGATGGTAGGGGCGCTGCAGTTCGAGGTTCTCATGGCCATCGTGGGCACCAAGAAGTTCTCCAGCGCTTTAGGGCTGGTGTTGCTCATGGAGGCAATAGCTGTGCTGGTGGGACCGCCTGGAGCAGGTCGGTACCCACAGGGAAGCATTAGGTTAGAGTTAGTTGTGGACATGTCCTTAGGGTTATGGCCAGTGTTAGGGTTCAACCAGGGTGTGGACATGATGCTAGGGTTAATGTTAGGGTTATGGCTAGTGTTAGGGTTCAACCAGGGTGTGGACATGACGCCAGGGTTAATGTTAGGGTTATGGCTAGTGTTAGGGTTCAACCAGGGTGTGGACATGACTCTAGGGTTAATATTAGGGTTATGGCTAGTGTTAGGGTTCAACCAGGGTGTGGACATGACTCTAGGGTTAATATTAGGGTTATGGCTAGTGTTAGGGTTCAACCAGGGTGTGGACATGGGGTTAGGGTTGAGCCCGGGTGTGGATATGGGGTTAGGGTTGAGCCCGGGTGTGGACATGGGGTTAGGGTTGAGCTGGGGTGTGGACATGGGATTAGGGCTGAGCTGGGGTGTGGACATGGGGTTAGGGTTGAGCCCGGGTGTGGATATGGGGTTAGGGTTGAGCCGGGGTGTGGATATGGGGTTAGGGTTCAACCAGGGTGTGGACATGGGGTTAGGGTTGAGCCCGGGTGTGGACATGGGGTTAGGGTTGAGCCCGGGTGTGGACATGGGGTTAGGGTTGAGCCCGGGTGTGGACATGGGGTTAGGGCTGAGCCGGGGTGTGGACATGGGGTTAGGGCTGAGCCGGGGTGTGGATATGGGGTTCGGGTTCAACCAGGGTGTGGACATGGGGTTAGGGTTGAGCCGGGGTGTGGATATGGGGTTAGGGTTGAGCCGGGGTGTGGATATGGGGTTAGGGTTCAACCGGGGTGTGGGCATGGGGTTAGGGCTGAGCCGGGGTGTGGATATGGGGTTAGGGCTGAGCCTGGGTGTGGGCATGGGGTTAGGGCTGAGCCTGGGTTAGTGGTCTAGAACGAAGTCTTCAAACAATCAGAAGCCAGTATAGACAGAAATGACATAATAATTTTTTTTAGCTACTAATAAACTGCTTTAGCTAGTAGTAAACCGCTTATGCCGCTAGGGCGGCAGGGTAGCCTAGTGGTTAGAGCGTTGGACTAGTAAACAGAAGGTTGCGAGTTCAAACCCCCAGAGCTGTTGTTCTGCCCCTGAACAGGCAGTTAACCCACTTCCTAGGCCGTCATTGAAAATAAGAATTTGTTCTTAACTGACTTGCCTGGTTAAATAAAGGTAAAATAAAATTCCTTGAATGGATAGGAGGTAATGAACTCTTCATACCTGTATAACCTCTCTCTTCTCCTTTCCTCTGCGTAGGTCGTCTGCTGGACACCACCCATAACTACATGCATGTGTTCCTGCTTGCTGGCTGTGAGGTCATTCTGGCCTCTATTGTCATCTGCCTGGGCAACTTCCTGTGCATCAAGAAGAAGTCAGACGAGCCCGAAGCCCATTTAGAGAATGGAGCCCCCGCAGAGATGGAGAAGCTCAACAGCCTGCCAGAGGGAGGGAAGACTGAGAGCGAGCAGCCGGACGGGGTGAGGGCAGGCTCGGGAAAGGCGATGGAGGGAGCAGAGAAGAGTGGAGGGGTGGGGAACCCAGAGACTGCTCTGTGATAGAGGGGAGATTGCTAATGAATTACGGAGAGAGTGACTGATGAGCCCGATGAAGCACCAATAGGGAAGACATGCGTACACACTCTGACGGAGAGAGGGAGGGAGGGATGGATTGCGGTGTGTTTGGTGTTGTGTACTTTAATATGCACAGTGTTACATAGTGTTGTTTTTACAGTAACATATCTAGTGTTGATATAGGAGTTAAATTAACACTGAGTGGTGTAATAGAACCCCAATGTTGGTGTTAATAACCAGCTTTGACTCCAACCATTATCATATTTCCCAGCAGGGTAAATTGCATGTTTTTTTTCCAAATCTTTGTTTTATGTTTTTGCAGATTAATTAATCTTGTTCTACTCAAATATAACGTACATTTTTCTAAACTAATCCAATATGTTACCTGGACTTATTGCACCCATTACTGAAATGGTTGTTCCAGTTTAGATACTTTTGGTAGTCTCCTACAGTATCTTAGTATTCCCAATCCTGGCAATCATTCTGAATAAAAAATAAAACATTCCAAATGTTGGATATCCCACTCTGGCTGGATTCCATTAGGAATTACACATCACTTTGCAAGCCAGCATAAATTTACTTGCAGGCCAAACCGTGAGTTTCAGGCCACTCACAGGATACATCAAAATAAGGCCTTATGAAATATGTATTGTCATAAAGAATTCAATTTTAATGATAACATTTGCTTAGGATCTCAGTTGGTGAAGGCCACAAGACTGAAAATGAACAAATGCAACAACCATGTCTCTGTCATTAACAAATACAGTCATGGGTGGTAACTCCACAATTTACTTGAAAGACAACCTGGGAAATTTGAAAATAAGGCTTTACACTAAGCGGTTTGTTAATTTAACACTGGAAAGTGTGGACCCATATAGACACTGGAAGAGTGGTAGATTTAACACTGGAGAATTTGCTGTGTACGGACCAGCACGCATATACCAGAAAGAACACTAAATGTTTTCTGGACTCGCACTGCCACACACACTTGCAGGAACCAAAGAGCATGTGCACACACACCCATTCAACCTTGAACTAACCAATACTTGTCACTGCCTGACTCATCAGTTGTTGATACAGAAAATAATAACAAACAACTTCATTTCCAGGACATTTCCACAGTGACGGTATTTGTTTACGGAGACACTCCCCAGTGAGGAGAGATGAAAGAAACTATGGAACTCTTCTTTCCTCCTGAGTCACAGTGGCTTCCAGTGTCGTGAGATCTTGAAGTGACTTCTTTCCTCCTGAGTGACAGTGGCTTCCAGTGACGTGAGATCTTGAAGTGACTTCCTTCCTCCTGGGTGACAGTGGCTTCCAGTGACGTGAGATCTTGAAGTGACTTCCTTCCTCCTGGGTGACAGTGGCTTCCAGTGACGTGAGATCTTGAAGTGACAAGAAACATCTCTGTACGAGAAGAGTTTTATTTTAATTTAATTTTTTTAAGACCTCGAGCTGGTTTCCCAAACCCAGATTCAGCTTAGTCCTGGACTGAGAAACATGCTCAATGGAAATTCTTAATTGAAAGTGTTTTTTAGTTCAGGACTAGATGTGATCTGTGTTCGAGAAAGTAGCCACAAAAGTATTATTTCAACTACCCATGTTGTGGCAGGTTGCAGGCAACATGGGTTATTGTATGATTGATGGTGTGACATATACTATTTGATTAAAGGTCCAATGCAACAGTTTTTAAAAATCTCAATAGCAAATCATTTCTGGGTAACAATTTAAGTACCTTACTGTGATTGTTTTCAATTAAAATGGTCAAATAAAATAAAGCTTTCTTAGCAAAGAGCAATTTCTCAAGCAAGAATATTGATAATACTGTCAGAGTGGTCTGAGTGTGGAAGGGAAAACTAGCAGTTTTGGCAAAGAGGTTTGGAACTCTGTTTCTTATTGGTCTATTGATGTCACCAGGCAGGACAACTCCATCCCACCAAAACAGGCTTCAATTTCAGGCAGTCTTTTCAAAAGCTCTTACACTTAAAGGGCATTTTCACAATTTCACAGTATTATTCCAACCTCCGTGTCAAAAAAAACCCCAGAAATCATGTTTTTGACTGCACTAGGTCTTTATGGTATAATGTTACTGAGTTATACAGGTTACAGTAAGGTCTAGGTGCTTGGTGAAATTTTATGAGCGCATCTCTCATAAATCATTGTCAGTTTCTTTCAATAAAAGTAATCTAACACGCGTGCACACACACACACAGTTTCTGATATAAATATATATTTACTCCATGAACTGAATAAGTTTAAGCCTTATTTTATTACATATATTTCACTGTTTGTCTTCCAATGTAAGGACTTTGTCATAGCTGAGATGTTTGATAAATCACATTGAACTGGACATATATATATATATATATACTGAGGGCATTAGCGTGTCACTTTTCTGCTAGAATGCAGTGCTTGTTTCAGTGTTTTTGTTCGGACTGCAGATGTACATTTTAAAGGATATTTCAAGCATTTGTCTATGTTGTTTACGCTGACAGGTGTAGTAAGAATGTTGGCAGTCTACAAAGATTTGTGTTGTGTAGTGTTGGTGTATCCAAACTTAACCAAACCCTACACAACTGTCTATCTCTTTAGATCTGAAAAGCGGGACCCCTTAACATGTGACAGGATATGACATAGCTAACCCCAGCCCACTGATGTAATATGGAGTAAGACCTATTTTATATAGTAGTGCCTTAAACCTGATACATTGGCATCTGGGGATGCTGTGAAATTGACCATATGAAAAGCTGATTACCCAGTAATAGAATATATAGTGGTATTTCGATATTTTCTTACACTGATGCAGTGTATTACAATGCCTGTGATGTCACCTGATAAGTTATCCCAGCTAAACAAAGTGAAGCACTTTGCTCTGCTCTACGAAGGTTGGCTTTGCACTTGTAAAACTGTGTGTAGTCAGTATTGTCCTATATGTTTCTGCATGTTGGTATATTGTATATATTGATCTGCTTATCTTGTCTGTCTGTGTGAGATCTTTGTATTAATGAATTATAGATCTGCAGACACTTACAAACCACAACCATGTCCACGAGCACCCTCATGGTTGAATGTCAAACGTTCATGTGGATTTATTCTATTCATATTCTTCTGAGATACGGCTGCTTCTTGACGTGTTCCTATACCATCCCAATAAATATCTGTTCTGCGGAGAAAGTGGCTGGTTCTTTAACGCTGGATCGTGTTGACTGTTGACTCTCTCTTTAGATGCTCTATTGGGAATGGAAACACAAACATGTTAGTGAGTGTTTAATCCAAGGCCTACTCTCCAATCCTCATAGGCAGGATGTGTTGTATTTAGTACCATAGATGGAGGTAGTCTTGGTGGTAGCACAATGTGCCAAATAAACAACGGCCCTTAATCACTTCAGATGGGATTGGCACCTAGACATTGAGATCGGCTTGAGAACAATGGTAAACACACTTCGTAGGGTATCTCAGTCAGCAGAATCATCATTTTTTTGTTGAGGTACAGCACCAGGAGAATGTTCAAGGCTGTCCAAAATCACCCTTTATGGGTCAATGGTTGTGAATACAGGAGTGGTTTGTATTTGACTATGATAATAAATGTTGGAACCTTAAAGACCGTTCCACTGCTTAATGTCATTCTTCCCCTCTTATCAGGGACTCATTTAGGCTTAAGACACCAGGTGGCAGCCATTAATGAGAAAACCAACAGTAGTCCGGACCTTGTAGGGTAAGATTTCAATACCCCTTCTTGGTGAGGATTCCCCAGGTCATCTCAAACAGGGTGAGGATTCCCAGGTCGGGACACAGTTTTCTAACCCAGGTCGGGTCACATCCTTCTTGGTGTGGTCCTCCTTGGTGAAAGGGAGGTACCCAGGTGGTCCACAGTCCACCTTGGTGAGGGTTCCCAGGTCGGGTCACAGCCTTCTTGGTGAGGGTTCCCCAGGTGGGTCACAGTCCTCCCTTGGTGAGGGTTCCCCAGGTCGGGTCACAGTCCTTCTTGGTGAGGGTTCCCCAGGTTCCCCAGGTCAGGTCACAGTCCTTCTTGGTGAGGTTCCCCAGGTCGGGTCACAGTCCTTCTTGGTGAGGTTCCCCAGGTCGGGGTCAGGGTTCCCCAGGTCCTCCCTTGGTGAGGGTTCCCCAGGTCGGGTCACAGTCCTTCTTGGTGAGGTTCCCAGGTCGGGTCACAGTCCTTCTTGGTGAGGGTTCCCCAGGTCGGGTCACAGTCCTTCTTGGTGAGTCCTTCTTGGTGAGGTTCCCCAGGTCGGGTCACAGTCCTTCTTGGTGAGGATTCCCCAGGTCGGGTCACAGTCCTTCTTGGCGAGGGTTCCCCAGGTCGGGTCACAGTCCTTCTTGGTGAGGATTCCCCAGGTCGGGTCACAGTCCTTCTTCCCCAGGTCGGGTCACAGAGGGTTCCCCAGGTCGGGTCACAGTCCTTCTTGGTGAGGATTCCCCAGGTCGGGTCACAGTCCTTCTTGGTGAGGGTTCCCCAGGTCGGGTCACAGTCCTTCTTGGTGAGGATTCCCCAGGTCGGGTCACAGTCCTTCTTGGTGAGGATTCCCCAGGTCGGGTCAGTCCTTCTTGGTGAGGGTTCCCCCGGGTCACAGTCTTGGTGAGGGTTCCCCAGGTCCCCAGGTCAGGTCACAGTCCTTCTTGGTGAGGATTCCCCAGGTCGGGTCACAGTCCTTCTTGGTTGTCGGGTCACATTCTTGGTGAGGGTTCCCAGGTCGGGTCACAGTCCTTCTTGAGGGTTCTCCAGGTCGGGTCACAGTCCTTCTTGGTGAGGGTTCCCCAGGTCGGGTCACAGTCCTTCTTGGTGAGGAGGGTTCCCCAGGTCGGGTCTGTCCTTCTTGGTGAGGATTCCCCAGGTCGGGACACAGTCCTACTTGGTGAGGGTTCCCCAGGTCGGGTCACAGTCCTTCTTGGTGAGGTTCCCCAGGTCGGGACACAGTCCTTCTTCCCCAGGTCTGGTCTGAGTTCTTCTTGGTGGGTTCCCAGGTCGGGTCACAGTCCTTCTTGGTGAGGGATCCCAGGTCGGGTGTCCTTCTTCGTGAGGGTTCCCCAGGTCGGGTCACAGTCCTTCTTGGTGAGGATTCCCCAGGTCGGGTCACAGTCCTTCTTGGTGAGGGTTCCCCAGGTCG
>NC_088423.1:11906745-12002109 GCF_034236695.1 Oncorhynchus nerka | reverse complement strand
CAGCAGGTTCCTCTTCACCTGGAGAGAGAGAACTGTCTTATAACACTGTAACAACATGATGGTGAACACGCTCAGCAGGTTCCTCTTCACCTGGAGAGAGAGAACTGTCTTATAACACTGTAACAACATGATGTAGTAGAACACATTCAGCAGTACCTTCACCTGGAGAGAGAGAACTGTCTTATAAACACTGTAACAACATGATGTGGTAGAACACGTTCAGCAGGTTCCTCTTCACCTGGAGAGAGAGAACTGTCTTATAACACTGTAATAACATGATGTGGTAGAACACGTTCAGCAGGTTCCTCTTCACCTGGAGAGAGAGAACAGTCTTATAACACTGTAACAACATGATGTGGTAGAACACGTTCAGCAGGTTTCTCTTCACCTGGAGAGAGAGAACTGTCTTATAACACTGTAACAGCATGATGTGGTAGAACACGTTCAGCAGGTTCCTCTTCACCTGGAGAGAGAACTGTCTTATAACACTGTAACAGCATGATGTGGTAGAACACATTCAGCAGGTTCCTCTTCACCTGGAGAGAGAGAACTGTCTTATAACACTGTAACAACATGATGTGGTAGAACACGTTCAGCAGGTTCCTCTTCACCTGGAGAGAGAGAACTGTCTTATAACACTGTAACAGCATGATGTGGTAGAACACGTTCAGCAGGTTCCTCTTCACCTGGAGAGAGAGAACTGTCTTATAACACTGTAACAGCATGATGTGTAGAACACATTCAGCAGGTTCCTCTTCACCTGGAGAGAGAGAACTGTCTTATAACACTGTAACAGCATGATGTGGTAGAACACATTCAGCAGGTTCCTCTTCACCTGGAGAGAGAACTGTCTTATAACACTGTAACAGCATGATGTGGTAGAAACGTTCAGCAGGTTCCTCTTCACCTGGAGAGAGAGAACTGTCTTATAACACTGTAACAACATGATGTGGTAGAACACATTCAGCAGGGTCCTCTTCACCTGGAGAGAGAGAACTGTCTTATAACACTGTAACAGCATGATGTGGTAGAACACGCTCAGCAGGTTCCTCTTCACCTGGAGAGAGAACTGTCTTATAACACTGTAACAGCATGATGTGGTAGAACACGTTCAGCAGGTTCCTCTTCACCTGGAGAGAGAGAACTGTCTTATAACACTGTAACAACATGATGTGGTAGAACACATTCAGCAGGTTCCTCTTTCACCTGGAGAGAGAGAACTGTCTTATAACACTGTAACAACATGATGTGGTAGAACACATTCAGCAGGTTCCTCTTCACCTGGAGAGAGAGAACTGTCTTATAACACTGTAACATCATGATGTGGTAGAACACGCTCAGCAGGTTCCTCTTCAGGAGAGAGAGAACTGTCTTATAACACTGTAATAACATGTTAGAAAAGTTCAGCAGGTCTTCACCTGGAGAGAGAGAACTGTCTTATAACACTGTAACATGATGTGGTAGAACACATTCAGCAGGTTCCTCTTCACCTGGAGAGAGAGAACTGTCTTATAACACTGTAACAACATGATGTGGTAGAACACGTTCAGCAGGTTCCTCTTCACCTGGAGAGAGAGAACTGTCTTATAACACTGTAACAGCATGATGTGGTAGAACACGTTCAGCAGGTTCCTCTTCACCTGGAGAGAGAGAACTGTCTTATAACACTGTAATAACATGATGTGGTAGAACACGTTCAGCAGGTTCCTCTTCACCTGGAGAGAGAGAACTGTCTTATAACACTGTAACAACATGATGTGGTAGAACACATTCAGCAGGTTCCTCTTCACCTGGAGAGAGAGAACTGTCTTATAACACTGTAACAACATGATGTGGTAGAACACGTTCAGCAGGTTCCTCTTCACCTGGAGAGAGAGAACTGTCTTATAACACTGTAACAGCATGATGTGGTAGAACACATTCAGCAGGGTCCTCTTCACCTGGAGAGAGAGAACTGTCTTATAACACTGTAACAGCATGATGTGGTAGAACACGTTCAGCAGGGTCCTCTTCACCTGGAGAGAGAGAACTATCTTACAACACTGTAACAGCATGATGTGGTAGAACACATTCAGCAGGTTTCTCTTCACCTGGAGAGAGAGAACTGTCTTATAACACTGTAACAACATGATGTGGTAGAACACGTTCAGCAGGTCCTCTGGAGAGAGAGAACTGTCTTATAACACTGTAACAACATGATGTGGTAGAACACGTTCAGCAGGGTCCTCTTCACCTGGAGAGAGAGAACTGTCTTATAACACTGTAACAGCATGATGTGGTAGAACACGTTCAGCAGGTTCCTCTTCACCTGGAGAGAGAGAACTGTCTTATAACACTGTAACAACATGATGTGGTAGAACACGTTC
The DNA here is from genome assembly GCF_034236695.1 of Oncorhynchus nerka. NCBI lineage: Eukaryota > Metazoa > Chordata > Actinopteri > Salmoniformes > Salmonidae > Oncorhynchus > Oncorhynchus nerka. The sequence continues at coordinate 11,999,743 of NC_088423.1, read as the reverse complement.
AGCAGGTTCCTCTTCACCTGGAGAGAGAGAACTGTCTTATAACACTGTAACAGCATGATGTGGTAGAACACATTCAGCAGGTTCCTCTTCACCTGGAGAGAACTGTCTTATAACACTGTAACAGCATGATGTGGTAGAACACGTTCAGCAGGTTCCTCTTCACCTGGAGAGAGAGAACTGTCTTATAACACTGTAACAACATGATGTGGTAGAACACGTTCAGCAGGTTCCTCTTCACCTGGAGAGAGAGAACTGTCTTATAACACTGTAACAACATGATGTGGTAGAACACATTCAGCAGGTTCCTCTTCACCTGGAGAGAGAGAACTGTCTTATAACACTGTAACAACATGATGTGGTAGAACACGTTCAGCAGGTTCCTCTTCACCTGGAGAGAGAACTGTCTTATAACACTGTAATAACATGATGTGGTAGAACACGTTCAGCAGGTTCCTCTTCACCTGGAGAGAGAGAACTGTCTTATAACACTGTAACAGCATGATGTGGTAGAACACATTCAGCAGGGTCCTCTTCACCTGGAGAGCTTGTCTTATAACACTGTAACAGCATGATGTGGTAGAACACGTTCAGCAGGTTCCTCTTCACCTGAGAGAGAGAACTGTCTTATAACACTGTAACAACATGATGTGGGTAGAACACGTTCAGCAGGTTCCTCTTCACCTGGAGAGAGAGAACTGTCTTATAACACTGTAACAACATGATGTGGTAGAACACATTCAGCAGGTTCCTCTTCACCTGGAGAGAGAGAACTGTCTTATAACACTGTAACAGCATGATGTGTAAATTGGAAACACTTATCTCCCTCACTAGCTTTAAACACCAACTGTCAGAGCATCTTACAGATTACTGCACCTGTACATAGCCCACCTATAATTTAGCCCAAACAACTACCTCTTTCCTAACTGTATTTAATTTATTTATTTATTTTGCTCCTTTGCACCCCATTATTTTTATTTCTACTTTGCACATTCTTCCATTGCAATACTACCATTCCAGTGTTTTACTTGCTATATTGTATTTACTTTGCCACCATGGCCTTTTTTGCCTTTACCTCCCTTCTCACCTAATTTGCTCACATTGTATATACTTGTTTTTTTACTGTATTATTGACTGTATGTTTGTTTTACTCCATGTGTAACTCTGTGTCGTTGTATGTGTCGAACTGCTTTGCTTTATCTTGGCCAGGTCGCAATTGTAAATGAGAACTTGTTCTCAACTTGCTTACCTGGTTAAATAAAGGTGAAATAAAATAAAATAAATAAATAAATAAATGTGGTAGAACACATTCAGCAGGGTCCTCTTCACCTGGAGAGAGAGAACTGTCTTATAACACTGTAACAGCATGATGTGGTAGAACACGTTCAGCAGGTTCCTCTTCACCTGGAGAGAGAGAACTGTCTTTTAACACTGTAACAACATGATGTGGTAGAACACATTCAGCAGGTTCCTCTTCACCTGGAGAGAGAGAACTGTCTTATAACACTGTAACAACATGATGTGGTAGAACACGTTCAGCAGGTTCCTCTTCACCTGGAGAGAACTGTCTTATAACACTGTAACAACATGATGTGGTAGAACACATTCAGCAGGGTCCTCTTCACCTGGAGAGAGAGAACTGTCTTATAACACTGTAACAGCATGATGTGGTAGAACACATTCAGCAGGTTCCTCTTCACCTGGAGAGAGAGAACTGTCTTATAACACTGTAACAGCATGATGTGGTAGAACACATTCAGCAGGTTCCTCTTCACCTGGAGAGAGAGAACTGTCTTATAACACTGTAATAACATGATGTGGTAGAACACATTCAGCAGGTTCCTCTTCACCTGGAGAGAGAGAACTGTCTTATAACACTGTAACAGCATGATGTGGTAGAACACATTCAGCAGGGTCCTCTTCACCTGGAGAGAGAGAACTGTCTTATAACATTGTAATAACATGATGTGGTAGAACACATTCAGTAGGTTCCTCTTCACCTGGAGAGAGAGAACTGTCTTATAACACTGTAACAACATGATGTGGTAGAACACATTCAGCAGGGTCCTCTTCACCTGGAGAGAGAGAAGTGTCTTATAACACTGTAACAGCATGATGTGGTAGAAGAACACATTCAGCAGGGTCCTCTTCACCTGGAGAGAGAGAACTGTCTTATAACACTGTAACAATATGATGTGGTAGAACACATTCAGCAGGTTCCTCTTCACCTGGAGAGAGAGAACTGTCTTATAACACTGTAACACTATGATGTGGTAGAACACGTTCAGCAGGTTCCTCTTCACCTGGAGAGAGAGAACTGTCTTATAACACTGTAACAACATGATGTGGTAGAACACATTCAGTAGGTTCCTCTTCACCTGGAGAGAGAGAACTGTCTTATAACACTGTAACAACATGATGTGGTAGAACACATTCAGCAGGGTCCTCTTCACCTGGAGAGAGAGAACTGTCTTATAACACTGTAACAGCATGATGTGGTAGAACACATTCAGCAGGGTCCTCTTCACCTGGAGAGAGAGAACTGTCTTATAACACTGTAACAATATGATGTGGTAGAACACATGCAGGTTCCTCTTCACCTGGAGAGAGAGAACTGTCTTATAACACTGTAACACTATGATGTGGTAGAACACGTTCAGCAGGTTCCTCTTCACCTGGAGAGAGAGAACTGTCTTATAACACTGTAACAACATGATGTGGTAGAACACATTCAGCAGGGTCCTTTTCACCTGGAGAGAGAGAACTGTCTTATAACACTGTAACAGCATGATGTGGTAGAACACGTTCAGCAGGTTCCTCTTCACCTGGAGAGAGAGAACTGTCTTATAACACTGTAACATCATGATGTGGTAGAACACATTCAGCAGGGTCCTCTTCACCTGGAGAGAGAGAACTGTCTTATAACACTGTAATAACATGATGTGGTAGAACACATTCAGCAGGTTCCTCTTCACCTGGAGAGAGAGAACTGTCTTATAACACTGTAACAACATGATGTGGTAGAACACAATCAGCAGGTTCCTCTTCACCTGGAGAGAGAGAACTGTCTTATAACACTGTAACAACATGATGTGGTAGAACACATTCAGCAGGTTCCTCTTCACCTGGAGAGAGAGAACTGTCTTATAACACTGTAACAGCATGATGTGGTAGAACACATTCAGCAGGTTCCTCTTCACCTGGAGAGAGAGAACTGTCTTATAACACTGTAACAGCATGATGTGGTAGAACACGTTCAGCAGGTTCCTCTTCACCTGGAGAGAGAGAACTGTCTTATAACACTGTAACAGCATGATGTGGTAGAACACGTTCAGCAGGTTCCTCTTCACCTGGAGAGAGAGAACTGTCTTATAACACTGTAACAGCATGATGTAGAGAAACGTTCAGCAGGTTCCTCTTCACCTGGAGAGAGAGAACTGTCTTATAACACTGTAACAACATGATGTGGTAGAACACATTCAGCAGGGTCCTCTTCACCTGGAGAGAGAGAACTGTCTTATAACACTGTAACAGCATGATGTGGTAGAACACGTTCAGCAGGTTCCTCTTCACCTGGAGAGAGAACTGTCTTATAACACTGTAACATCATGATGTGGTAGAACACATTCAGCAGGGTCCTCTTCACCTGGAGAGAGAACTGTCTTATAACACTGTAATAACATGATGTGGTAGAACACATTCAGCAGGTTCCTCTTCACCTGGAGAGAGAGAACTGTCTTATAACACTGTAACAACATGATGTGGTAGAACACATTCAGCAGGTTCCTCTTCACCTGGAGAGAGAGAACTGTCTTATAACACTGTAACAGATGATGTGGTAGAACACGTTCAGCAGGTCCTCTTCACCTGGAGAGAGAGAACTGTCTTATAACACTGTAACAGCATGATGTGGTAGAACACGTTCAGCAGGGTCCTCTTCACCTGGAGAGAGAGAACTGTCTTATAACACTGTAACAGCATGATGTGGTAGAACACATTCAGCAGGGTCCTCTTCACCTGGAGAGAGAGAACTGTCTTATAACACTGTAACAGCATGATGTGGTAGAACACGTTCAGCAGGTTCCTCTTCACCTGGAGAGAGAGAACTGTCTTATAACACTGTAACAACATGATGTGGTAGAACACGTTCAGCAGGTTCCTCTTCACCTGGAGAGAGAGAACTGTCTTATAACACTGTAACAACATGATGTGGTAGAACACATTCAGCAGGTTCCTCTTCACCTGGAGAGAGAGAACTGTCTTATAACACTGTAACAACATGATGTGGTAGAACACGTTCAGCAGGTTCCTCTTCACCTGGAGAGAGAGAACTGTCTTATAACACTGTAATAACATGATGTGGTAGAACACGTTCAGCAGGTTCCTCTTCACCTGGAGAGAGAGAACTGTCTTATAACACTGTAACAGCATGATGTGGTAGAACACATTCAGCAGGGTCCTCTTCACCTGGAGAGCGAGAACTGTCTTATAACACTGTAACAGCATGATGTGGTAGAACACGTTCAGCAGGTTCCTCTTCACCTGGAGAGAGAGAACTGTCTTATAACACTGTAACAACATGATGTGGTAGAACACGTTCAGCAGGTTCCTCTTCACCTGGAGAGAGAGAACTGTCTTATAACACTGTAACAACATGATGTGGTAGAACACATTCAGCAGGTTCCTCTTCACCTGGAGAGAGAGAACTGTCTTATAACACTGTAACAGCATGATGTGTAAATTGGAAACACTGTAAACACCATGATGATTACTGGTAGAACAGCAAACAACTTCTTTCCTAACTGTATTTAATTTATTTATTTATTTTGGTTATTTTTATTTCCTTTGCTTCTTCCACCTACCATTCCAGGTTTTACTTGCTATATTGTATTTACTTTGCCACCATGGCTGCCTTTACTTTCTCACCTAATTTGCACATTGTAATAACATGATGTATTATTGACTGTATGTTTGTTTTACTCCATTCAACTCTGTGTCGTTGTATCGAACTGCTTTGCTTTATCTTGGCCAGGTCGCAATTGTAAATGAGAACTTGTTCTCAACTTGCTTACCTGGTTAAATAAAGGTGAAATAAAAAAAATAAATAAATAAATAAATGTGGTAGAACACATTCAGCAGGGTCCTCTTCACCTGGAGAGAGAGAACTGTCTTATAACACTGTAACAGCATGATGTGGTAGAACACGTTCAGCAGGTTCCTCTTCACCTGGAGAGAGAGAACTGTCTTATAACACTGTAACAACATGATGTGGTAGAACACATTCAGCAGGTTCCTCTTCACCTGGAGAGAGAAACTGTCTTATAACACTGTAACAACATGATGTGGTAGAACACGTTCAGCAGGTTCCTCTTCACCTGGAGAGAGAACTGTCTTATAACACTGTAACAACATGATGTGGTAGAACACATTCAGCAGGTTCCTCTTCACCTGGAGAGAGAACTGTCTTATAACACTGTAACAGCATGATGTGGTAGAACACATTCAGCAGGTTCCTCTTCACCTGGAGAGAGAGAACTGTCTTATAACACTGTAACAGCATGATGTGGTAGAACACATTCAGCAGGTTCCTCTTCACCTGGAGAGAGAGAACTGTCTTATAACACTGTAATAACATGATGTGGTAGAACACATTCAGCAGGTTCCTCTTCACCTGGAGAGAGAACTGTCTTATAACACTGTAACAGCATGATGTGGTAGAACACATTCAGCAGGGTCCTCTTCACCTGGAGAGAGAGAACTGTCTTATAACATTGTAATAACATGATGTGGTAGAACACATTCAGTAGGTTCCTCTTCACCTGGAGAGAGAGAACTGTCTTATAACACTGTAACAACATGATGTGGTAGAACACATTCAGCAGGGTCCTCTTCACCTGGAGAGAGAGAACTGTCTTATAACACTGTAACAGCATGATGTGGTAGAACACATTCAGCAGGGTCCTCTTCACCTGGAGAGAGAGAACTGTCTTATAACACTGTAACAATATGATGTGGTAGAACACATTCAGCAGGTTCCTCTTCACCTGGAGAGAGAGAACTGTCTTATAACACTGTAACACTATGATGTGGTAGAACACGTTCAGCAGGTTCCTCTTCACCTGGAGAGAGAGAACTGTCTTATAACACTGTAACAACATGATGTGGTAGAACACATTCAGGTTCCTCTTCACCTGGAGAGAGAACTGTCTTATAACACTGTAACAACATGATGTGGTAGAACACATTCAGCAGGGTCCTCTTCACCTGGAGAGAGAGAACTGTCTTATAACACTGTAACAGCATGATGTGGTAGAACACATTCAGCAGGGTCCTCTTCACCTGGAGAGAGAGAACTGTCTTATAACACTGTAACAACATGATGTGGTAGAACACATTCAGCAGGTTCCTCTTCACCTGGAGAGAGAGAACTGTCTTATAACACTGTAACAACATGATGTGGTAGAACACGTTCAGCAGGTTCCTCTTCACCTGGAGAGAGAGAACTGTCTTATAACACTGTAACAACATGATGTGGTAGAACACATTCAGCAGGGTCCTCTTCACCTGGAGAGAGAAACTGTCTTATAACACTGTAACAGCATGATGTGGTAGAACACGTTCAGCAGGTTCCTCTTCACCTGGAGAGAGAGAACTGTCTTATAACACTGTAACATCATGATGTGGTAGAACACATTCAGCAGGTCCTCTTCACCTGGAGAGAGAGAACTGTCTTATAACACTGTAATAACATGATGTGGTAGAACACATTCAGCAGGTTCCTCTTCACCTGGAGAGAGAACTGTCTTATAACACTGTAACAACATGATGTGGTAGAACACATTCAGCAGGTTCCTCTTCACCTGGAGAGAGAACTGTCTTATAACACTGTAACAACATGATGTGGTAGAACACATTCAGCAGGTTCCTCTTCACCTGGAGAGAGAGAACTGTCTTATAACACTGTAACAGCATGATGTGGTAGAACACATTCAGCAGGTTCCTCTTCACCTGGAGAGAGAGAACTGTCTTATAACACTGTAACAGCATGATGTGGTAGAACACGTTCAGCAGGTTCCTCTTCACCTGGAGAGAGAGAACTGTCTTATAACACTGTAACAGCATGATGTGGTAGAACACGTTCAGCAGGTTCCTCTTCACCTGGAGAGAGAGAACTGTCTTATAACACTGTAACAGCATGATGTGGTAGAAAACGTTCAGCAGGTTCCTCTTCACCTGGAGAGAGAGAACTGTCTTATAACACTGTAACAACATGATGTGGTAGAACACATTCAGCAGGGTCCTCTTCACCTGGAGAGAGAGAACTGTCTTATAACACTGTAACAGCATGATGTGGTAGAACACATTCAGCAGGTTCCTCTTCACCTGGAGAGAGAGAACTGTCTTATAACACTGTAACATCATGATGTGGTAGAACACATTCAGCAGGGTCCTCTTCACCTGGAGAGAGAGAACTGTCTTATAACACTGTAATAACATGATGTGGTAGAACACATTCAGCAGGTTCCTCTTCACCTGGAGAGAGAGAACTGTCTTATAACACTGTAACAACATGATGTGGTAGAACACATTCAGCAGGTTCCTCTTCACCTGGAGAGAGAGAACTGTCTTATAACACTGTAACAACATGATGTGGTAGAACACATTCAGCAGGTTCCTCTTCACCTGGAGAGAGAGAACTGTCTTATAACACTGTAACAGCATGATGTGGTAGAACACATTCAGCAGGTTCCTCTTCACCTGGAGAGAGAGAACTGTCTTATAACACTGTAACAGCATGATGTGGTAGAACACATTCAGCAGGTTCCTCTTCACCTGGAGAGAACTGTCTTATAACACTGTAACAGCATGATGTGGTAGAACACATTCAGCAGGTTCCTCTTCACCTGGAGAGAGAGAACTGTCTTATAACACTGTAACAGCATGATGTGGTAGAACACGTTCAGCAGGTTCCTCTTCACCTGGAGAGAGAGAACTGTCTTATAACACTGTAACAACATGATGTGGTAGAACACATTCAGCAGGTTCCTCTTCACCTGGAGAGAGAGAACTGTCTTATAACACTGTAACAGCATGATGTGGTAGAACACGTTCAGCAGGTTCCTCTTCACCTGGAGAGAGAGAACTGTCTTATAACACTGTAATAACATGATGTGGTAGAACACATTCAGCAGGTTCCTCTTCACCTGGAGAGAGAGAACTGTCTTATAACACTGTAACAACATGATGTGGTAGAACACATTCAGCAGGTTCCTCTTCACCTGGAGAGAGAGAACTGTCTTATAACACTGTAACAACATGATGTGGTAGAACACGTTCAGCAGGTTCCTCTTCACCTGGAGAGAGAGAACTGTCTTATAACACTGTAACAGCATGATGTGGTAGAACACATTCAGCAGGTTCCTCTTCACCTGGAGAGAGAGAACTGTCTTATAACACTGTAACAGCATGATGTGGTAGAACACATTCAGCAGGTTCCTCTTCACCTGGAGAGAGAGAACTGTCTTATAACACTGTAATAACATGATGTGGTAGAACACATTCAGTAGGTTCCTCTTCACCTGGAGAGAGAGAACTGTCTTATAACACTGTAACAACATGATGTGGTAGAACACATTCAGCAGGGTCCTCTTCACCTGGAGAGAGAACTGTCTTATAACACTGTAACAGCATGATGTGGTAGAACACATTCAGCAGGTTCCTCTTCACCTGGAGAGAGAGAACTGTCTTATAACACTGTAACTTGATGTGGTAGAACACATTCAGCAGGTTCCTCTTCACCTGGAGAGAGAGAACTATAACACTGTAACATGATGTGGTAGAACACGTTCAGCAGGTTCCTCTTCACCTGGAGAGAGAGAACTGTCTTATAACACTGTAACAACATGATGTGGTAGAACACATTCAGCAGGTTCCTCTTCACCTGGAGAGAGAGAACTGTCTTATAACACTGTAACAGCATGATGTGGTAGAACACGTTCAGCAGGTTCCTCTTCACCTGGAGAGAGAACTGTCTTATAACACTGTAACAGCATGATGTGGTAGAACACATTCAGCAGGGTCCTCTTCACCTGGAGAGAGAGAACTGTCTTATAACACTGTAACAACATGATGTGGTAGAACACATTCAGCAGGTTCCTCTTCACCTGGAGAGAGAGAACTGTCTTATAACACTGTAACAGCATGATGTGGTAGAACACATTCAGCAGGTTCCTCTTCACCTGGAGAGAGAAACTGTCTTATAACACTGTAACAACATGATGTGGTAGAACACATTCAGCAGGTTCCTCTTCACCTGGAGAGAGAGAACTGTCTTATAACACTGTAACAACATGATGTGGTAGAACACGTTCAGCAGGTTCCTCTTCACCTGGAGAGAGAGAACTGTCTTATAACACTGTAACAACATGATGTTTCCTCTTCACCTGGAGAGAGAGAACTGTCTTATAACACTGTAACAGCATGATGTGGTAGAACACATTCAGCAGGTTCCTCTTCACCTGGAGAGAGAACTGTCTTATAACACTGTAACATACATGATGTGGTAGAACACATTCAGCAGGTTCCTCTTCACCTGGAGAGAGAGAACTGTCTTATAACACTGTAACAACATGATGTGGTAGAACACATTCAGCAGGTTCCTCTTCACCTGGAGAGAGAGAACTGTCTTATAACACTGTAACAACATGATGTGGTAGAACACATTCAGCAGGTTCCTCTTCACCTGGAGAGAGAGAACTGTCTTATAACACTGTAACAGCATGATGTGGTAGAACACATTCAGCAGGGTCCTCTTCACCTGGAGAGAGAGAACTGTCTTATAACACTGTAACAGCATGATGTGGTAGAACACATTCAGCAGGTTCCTCTTCACCTGGAGAGAGAGAAATGTCTTATAACACTGTAATAACATGATGTGGTAGAACACGTTCAGCAGGTTCCTCTTCACCTGGAGAGAGAGAACTGTCTTATAACACTGTAACAACATGATGTGGTAGAACACATTCAGCAGGTTCCTCTTCACCTGGAGAGAGAGAACTGTCTTATAACACTGTAACAACATGATGTGGTAGAACACGTTCAGCAGGTTCCTCTTCACCTGGAGAGAGAGAACTGTCTTATAACACTGTAACAACATGATGTGGTAGAACACATTCAGCAGGGTCCTCTTCACCTGGAGAGAGAGAACTGTCTTATAACACTGTAACAGCATGATGTGGTAGAACACATTCAGCAGGTTCCTCTTCACCTGGAGAGAGAGAACTGTCTTATAACACTGTAACAGCATGATGTGGTAGAACACATTCAGCAGGTTCCTCTTCACCTGGAGAGAGAGAGAACTGTCTTATAACACTGTAATAACATGATGTGGTAGAACACATTCAGCAGGTTCCTCTTCACCTGGAGAGAGAGAACTGTCTTATAACACTGTAACAGCATGATGTGGTAGAACACATTCAGCAGGGTCCTCTTCACCTGGAGAGAGAGAACTGTCTTATAACACTGTAACAACATGATGTGGTAGAACACATTCAGCAGGTTCCTCTTCACCTGGAGAGAGAGAACTGTCTTATAACACTGTAACAACATGATGTGGTAGAACACATTCAGCAGGTCCTCTTCACCTGGAGAGAGAACTGTCTTATAACACTGTAACAGCATGATGTGGTAGAACACGTTCAGCAGGTTCCTCTTCACCTGGAGAGAGAGAACTGTCTTATAACACTGTAACAGCATGATGTGGTAGAACACATTCAGCAGGTTCCTCTTCACCTGGAGAGAGAGAACTGTCTTATAACACTGTAACAACATGATGTGGTAGAACACATTCAGCAGGTTCCTCTTCACCTGGAGAGAGAGAACTGTCTTATAACACTGTAACAACATGATGTGGTAGAACACATTCAGCAGGTTCCTCTTCACCTGGAGAGAGAGAACTGTCTTATAACACTGTAACAGCATGATGTGGTAGAACACATTCAGCAGGTTCCTCTTCACCTGGAGAGAGAGAACTGTCTTATAACACTGTAACAACATGATGTGGTAGAACACATTCAGCAGGTTCCTCTTCACCTGGAGAGAGAGAACTGTCTTATAACACTGTAACAGCATGATGTGGTAGAACACGTTCAGCAGGTTCCTCTTCACCTGGAGAGAGAGAACTGTCTTATAACACTGTAACAACATGATGTGGTAGAACACGTTCAGCAGGTTCCTCTTCACCTGGAGAGAGAGAACTGTCTTATAACACTGTAACAGCATGATGTGGTAGAACACATTCAGCAGGTTCCTCTTCACCTGGAGAGAGAACTGTCTTATAACACTGTAACAACATGATGTGGTAGAACACATTCAGCAGGTTCCTCTTCACCTGGAGAGAGAGAACTGTCTTATAACACTGTAACAACATGATGTGGTAGAACACGTTCAGCAGGTTCCTCTTCACCTGGAGAGAGAGAACTGTCTTATAACACTGTAACAGCATGATGTGGTAGAACACATTCAGCAGGGTCCTCTTCACCTGGAGAGAGAGAACTGTCTTATAACACTGTAACAACATGATGTGGTAGAACACGTTCAGCAGGTTCCTCTTCACCTGGAGAGAGAGAACTGTCTTATAACACTGTAACAACATGATGTGGTAGAACACGTTCAGCAGGTTCCTCTTCACCTGGAGAGAGAGAACTGTCTTATAACACTGTAACAGCATGATGTGGTAGAACACATTCAGCAGGTTCCTCTTCACCTGGAGAGAGAGAACTGTCTTATAACACTGTAACAGCATGATGTGGTAGAACACATTCAGCAGGTTCCTCTTCACCTGGAGAGAGAGAACTGTCTTATAACACTGTAACAACATGATGTGGTAGAACACATTCAGCAGGTTCCTCTTCACCTGGAGAGAGAGAACTGTCTTATAACACTGTAACAGCATGATGTGAAGAACACATTCAGCAGGTTCCTCTTCACCTGGAGAGAGAGAACTGTCTTATAACACTGTAACAGCATGATGTGGTAGAACACATTCAGCAGGTTCCTCTTCACCTGGAGAGAGAGAACTGTCTTATAACACTGTAACATGATGTGGTAGAACACATTCAGCAGGTTCCTCTTCACCTGGAGAGAGAGAACTGTCTTATAACACTGTAACAGCATGATGTGGTAGAACACATTCAGCAGGGTCCTCTTCACCTGGAGAGAGAGAACTGTCTTATAACACTGTAATAACATGATGTGGTAGAACACATTCAGCAGGTTCCTCTTCACCTGGAGAGAGAGAACTGTCTTATAACACTGTAACAACATGATGTGGTAGAACACATTCAGCAGGTTCCTCTTCACCTGGAGAGAGAGAACTGTCTTATAACACTGTAACAGCATGATGTGGTAGAACACGTTCAGCAGGTTCCTCTTCACCTGGAGAGAGAGAACTGTCTTATAACACTGTAACAGCATGATGTGGTAGAACACATTCAGCAGGTTCCTCTTCACCTGGAGAGAGAGAACTGTCTTATAACACTGTAACAGCATGATGTGGTAGAACACATTCAGCAGGGTCCTCTTCACCTGGAGAGAGAGAACTGTCTTATAACACTGTAACAACATGATGTGGTAGAACACATTCAGCAGGTTCCTCTTCACCTGGAGAGAGAGAACTGTCTTATAACACTGTAACAACATGATGTGGTAGAACACATTCAGCAGGTTCCTCTTCACCTGGAGAGAGAGAACTGTCTTATAACACTGTAACAGCATGATGTGGTAGAACACGTTCAGCAGGTTCCTCTTCACCTGGAGAGAGAGAACTGTCTTATAACACTGTAACAGCATGATGTGGTAGAACACATTCAGCAGGTCCTCTTCACCTGGAGAGAGAACTGTCTTATAACACTGTAACAGCATGATGTGGTAGAACACATTCAGCAGGTTCCTCTTCACCTGGAGAGAGAGAACTGTCTTATAACACTGTAACAGCATGATGTGGTAGAACACATTCAGCAGGTTCCTCTTCACCTGGAGAGAGAGAACTGTCTTATAACACTGTAACAACATGATGTGGTAGAACACATTCAGCAGGTTCCTCTTCACCTGGAGAGAGAGAACTGTCTTATAACACTGTAACAGCATGATGTGGTAGAACACATTCAGCAGGTTCCTCTTCACCTGGAGAGAGAGAACTGTCTTATAACACTGTAACAACATGATGTGGTAGAACACATTCAGCAGGTTCCTCTTCACCTGGAGAAGAGAACTGTCTTATAACACTGTAACAACATGATGTGGTAGAACACATTCAGCAGGTTCCTCTTCACCTGGAGAGAGAGAACTGTCTTATAACACTGTAACAGCATGATGTGGTAGAACACATTCAGCAGGTTCCTCTTCACCTGGAGAGAGAGAACTGTCTTATAACACTGTAACAGCATGATGTGGTAGAACACATTCAGCAGGTTCCTCTTCACCTGGAGAGAGAGAACTGTCTTATAACACTGTAACAACATGATGTGGTAGAACACATTCAGCAGGTTCCTCTTCACCTGGAGAGAGAGAACTGTCTTATAACACTGTAACAGCATGATGTGGTAGAACACATTCAGCAGGTTCCTCTTCACCTGGAGAGAGAGAACTGTCTTATAACACTGTAACAGCATGATGTGGTAGAACACATTCAGCAGGTTCCTCTTCACCTGGAGAGAGAGAACTGTCTTATAACACTGTAACAACATGATGTGGTAGAACACATTCAGCAGGTTCCTCTTCACCTGGAGAGAGAGAACTGTCTTATAACACTGTAACAGCATGATGTGGTAGAACACATTCAGCAGGTTCCTCTTCACCTGGAGAGAGAGAACTGTCTTATAACACTGTAACAACATGATGTGGTAGAACACATTCAGCAGGTTCCTCTTCACCTGGAGAGAGAGAACTGTCTTATAACACTGTAACAGCATGATGTGGTAGAACACATTCAGCAGGTTCCTCTTCACCTGGAGAGAGAGAACTGTCTTATAACACTGTAACAGCATGATGTGGTAGAACACATTCAGCAGGTTCCTCTTCACCTGGAGAGAGAGAAATGTCTTATAACACTGTAACAACATGATGTGGTAGAACACGTTCAGCAGGTTCCTCTTCACCTGGAGAGAGAGAACTGTCTTATAACACTGTAACAGCATGATGTGGTAGAACACATTCAGCAGGGTCCTCTTCACCTGGAGAGAGAACTGTCTTATAACACTGTAACAACATGATGTGGTAGAACACATTCAGCAGGTTCCTCTTCACCTGGAGAGAGAGAACTGTCTTATAACACTGTAACAACATGATGTGGTAGAACACATTCAGCAGGTTCCTCTTCACCTGGAGAGAGAGAACTGTCTTATAACACTGTAACAGCATGATGTGGTAGAACACATTCAGCAGGTTCCTCTTCACCTGGAGAGAGAGAACTGTCTTATAACACTGTAACAGCATGATGTGGTAGAACACATTCAGCAGGTTCCTCTTCACCTGGAGAGAGAGAACTGTCTTATAACACTGTAACAACATGATGTGGTAGAACACATTCAGCAGGTTCCTCTTCACCTGGAGAGAACTGTCTTATAACACTGTAACAGCATGATGTGGTAGAACACATTCAGCAGGTTCCTCTTCACCTGGAGAGAGAGAACTGTCTTATAACACTGTAACAGCATGATGTGGTAGAACACATTCAGCAGGTTCCTCTTCACCTGGAGAGAGAGAACTGTCTTATAACACTGTAACAACATGATGTGGTAGAACACATTCAGCAGGTTCCTCTTCACCTGGAGAGAGAGAACTGTCTTATAACACTGTAACAGCATGATGTGGTAGAACACATTCAGCAGGTTCCTCTTCACCTGGAGAGAGAGAACTGTCTTATAACACTGTAACAACATGATGTGGTAGAACACATTCAGCAGGTTCCTCTTCACCTGGAGAGAGAACTGTCTTATAACACTGTAACAACATGATGTGGTAGAACACATTCAGCAGGGTCCTCTTCACCTGGAGAGAGAGAACTGTCTTATAACACTGTAACAGCATGATGTGGTAGAACACGTTCAGCAGGTTCCTCTTCACCTGGAGAGAGAGAACTGTCTTATAACACTGTAATAACATGATGTGGTAGAACACATTCAGCAGGTTCCTCTTCACCTGGAGAGAGAGAACTGTCTTATAACACTGTAACAGCATGATGTGGTAGAACACATTCAGCAGGGTCCTCTTCACCTGGAGAGAGAGAACTGTCTTATAACACTGTAATAACATGATGTGGTAGAACACATTCAGCAGGTTCCTCTTCACCTGGAGAGAGAGAACTGTCTTATAACACTGTAACAACATGATGTGGTAGAACACATTCAGCAGGGTCCTCTTCACCTGGAGAGAGAGAACTGTCTTATAACACTGTAACAGCATGATGTGGTAGAACACATTCAGCAGGTTCCTCTTCACCTGGAGAGAGAGAACTGTCTTATAACACTGTAACAGCATGATGTGGTAGAACACATTCAGCAGGTTCCTCTTCACCTGGAGAGAGAGAACTGTCTTATAACACTGTAACAACATGATGTGGTAGAACACATTCAGCAGGTTCCTCTTCACCTGGAGAGAGAACTGTCTTATAACACTGTAACAGCATGATGTGGTAGAACACATTCAGCAGGTCCTCTTCACCTGGAGAGAGAGAACTGTCTTATAACACTGTAACAGCATGATGTGGTAGAACACATTCAGCAGGTTCCTCTTCACCTGGAGAGAGAGAACTGTCTTATAACACTGTAACAACATGATGTGGTAGAACACATTCAGCAGGTTCCTCTTCACCTGGAGAGAGAGAACTGTCTTATAACACTGTAACAGCATGATGTGGTAGAACACGTTCAGCAGGTTCCTCTTCACCTGGAGAGAGAGAACTGTCTTATAACACTGTAACAACATGATGTGGTAGAACACGTTCAGCAGGTTCCTCTTCACCTGGAGAGAGAGAACTGTCTTATAACACTGTAACAGCATGATGTGGTAGAACACGTTCAGCAGGTTCCTCTTCACCTGGAGAGAGAGAACTGTCTTATAACACTGTAACGACATGATGTGGTAGAACACATTCAGCAGGGTCCTCTTCACCTGGAGAGAGAGAACTGTCTTATAACACTGTAACAACATGATGTGGTAGAACACGTTCAGTTCCTCTTCACCTGGAGAGAGAGAACTGTCTTATAACACTGTAACAGCATGATGGTAGAACACATTCAGCAGGTTCCTCTTCACCTGGAGAGAGAGAACTGTCTTATAACACTGTAACAGCATGATGTGGTAGAACACATTCAGCAGGTTCCTCTTCACCTGGAGAGAGAAACTGTCTTATAACACTGTAACAACATGATGTGGTAGAACACATTCAGCAGGTTCCTCTTCACCTGGAGAGAGAGAACTGTCTTATAACACTGTAACAGCATGATGTGGTAGAACACATTCAGCAGGGTCCTCTTCACCTGGAGAGAGAGAACTGTCTTATAACACTGTAACAACATGATGTGGTAGAACACATTCAGCAGGTTCCTCTTCACCTGGAGAGAGAGAACTGTCTTATAACACTGTAACAACATGATGTGGTAGAACACATTCAGCAGGTCCTCTTCACCTGGAGAGAGAGAACTGTCTTATAACACTGTAACAGCATGATGTGGTAGAACACATTCAGCAGGTTCCTCTTCACCTGGAGAGAGAGAACTGTCTTATAACACTGTAACAGCATGATGTGGTAGAACACATTCAGCAGGTTCCTCTTCACCTGGAGAGAGAAACTGTCTTATAACACTGTAACAACATGATGTGGTAGAACACATTCAGCAGGTTCCTCTTCACCTGGAGAGAGAGAACTGTCTTATAACACTGTAACAGCATGATGTGGTAGAACACATTCAGCAGGTTCCTCTTCACCTGGAGAGAGAACTGTCTTATAACACTGTAACAACATGATGTGGTAGAACACATTCAGCAGGTTCCTCTTCACCTGGAGAGAGAGAACTGTCTTATAACACTGTAACAGCATGATGTGGTAGAACACATTCAGCAGGTTTCTCTTCACCTGGAGAGAGAGAACTGTCTTATAACACTGTAACAACATGATGTGGTAGAACACGTTCAGCAGGGTCCTCTTCACCTGGAGAGAGAGAACTGTCTTATAACACTGTAACAGCATGATGTGGTAGAACACGTTCAGCAGGTTCCTCTTCACCTGGAGAGAGAGAACTGTCTTATAACACTGTAACAACATGATGTGGTAGAACACATTCAGCAGGTTCCTCTTCACCTGGAGAGAGAGAACTGTCTTATAACACTGTAACAGCATGATGTGGTAGAACACGTTCAGCAGGTTCCTCTTCACCTGGAGAGAGAGAACTGTCTTATAACACTGTAATAACATGATGTGGTAGAACACGTTCAGCAGGTTCCTCTTCACCTGGAGAGAGAGAACTGTCTTATAACACTGTAACAGCATGATGTGGTAGAACACATTCAGCAGGGTCCTCTTCACCTGGAGAGAGAGAACTGTCTTATAACACTGTAACAACATGATGTGGTAGAACACGTTCAGCAGGTTCCTCTTCACCTGGAGAGAGAGAACTGTCTTATAACACTGTAACAACATGATGTGGTAGAACACATTCAGCAGGTTCCTCTTCACCTGGAGAGAGAGAACTGTCTTATAACACTGTAACAGCATGATGTGGTAGAACACATTCAGCAGGTTCCTCTTCACCTGGAGAGAGAGAACTGTCTTATAACACTGTAACAGCATGATGTGGTAGAACACATTCAGCAGGTTCCTCTTCACCTGGAGAGAGAGAACTGTCTTATAACACTGTAACAACATGATGTGGTAGAACACATTCAGCAGGTTCCTCTTCACCTGGAGAGAGAGAACTGTCTTATAACACTGTAACAGCATGATGTGGTAGAACACATTCAGCAGGTTCCTCTTCACCTGGAGAGAGAAACTGTCTTATAACACTGTAACAACATGATGTGGTAGAACACATTCAGCAGGTTCCTCTTCACCTGGAGAGAGAGAACTGTCTTATAACACTGTAACAACATGATGTGGTAGAACACATTCAGCAGGTCCTCTTCACCTGGAGAGAGAGAACTGTCTTATAACACTGTAACAGCATGATGTGGTAGAACACATTCAGCAGGTTCCTCTTCACCTGGAGAGAGAGAACTGTCTTATAACACTGTAAC
This sequence comes from Oncorhynchus nerka, assembly GCF_034236695.1. Classification (NCBI taxonomy): domain Eukaryota; kingdom Metazoa; phylum Chordata; class Actinopteri; order Salmoniformes; family Salmonidae; genus Oncorhynchus; species Oncorhynchus nerka. Next base: position 11,981,455 of record NC_088423.1, on the reverse strand, counting down.
AACATGATGTGGTAGAACACATTCAGCAGGTTCCTCTTCACCTGGAGAGAGAGAACTGTCTTATAACACTGTAACAGCATGATGTGGTAGAACACATTCAGCAGGTTCCTCTTCACCTGGAGAGAGAGAACTGTCTTATAACACTGTAACAACATGATGTGGTAGAACACATTCAGCAGGTTCCTCTTCACCTGGAGAGAGAGAACTGTCTTATAACACTGTAACAACATGATGTGGTAGAACACATTCAGCAGGTTCCTCTTCACCTGGAGAGAGAGAACTGTCTTATAACACTGTAACAGCATGATGTGGTAGAACACGTTCAGCAGGTTCCTCTTCACCTGGAGAGAGAGAACTGTCCTTATAACACTGTAACAACATGATGTGGTAGAACACGTTCAGCAGGTTCCTCTTCACCTGGAGAGAGAGAACTGTCTTATAACACTGTAACAGCATGATGTGGTAGAACACGTTCAGCAGGTTCCTCTTCACCTGGAGAGAGAGAACTGTCTTATAACACTGTAACAACATGATGTGGTAGAACACATTCAGCAGGTTCCTCTTCACCTGGAGAGAGAGAACTGTCTTATAACACTGTAACAACATGATGTGGTAGAACACATTCAGCAGGTTCCTCTTCACCTGGAGAGAGAGACTGTCTTATAACACTGTAACAGCATGATGTGGTAGAACACATTCAGCAGGTTCCTCTTCACCTGGAGAGAGAGAACTGTCTTATAACACTGTAACAGCATGATGTGGTAGAACACATTCAGCAGGTTCCTCTTCACCTGGAGAGAGAGAACTGTCTTATAACACTGTAACAACATGATGTGGTAGAACACATTCAGCAGGTTCCTCTTCACCTGGAGAGAGAGAACTGTCTTATAACACTGTAACAGCATGATGTGGTAGAACACATTCAGCAGGTTCCTCTTCACCTGGAGAGAGAGAACTGTCTTATAACACTGTAACAACATGATGTGGTAGAACACATTCAGCAGGTTCCTCTTCACCTGGAGAGAGAGAACTGTCTTATAACACTGTAACAACATGATGTGGTAGAACACATTCAGCAGGTTCCTCTTCACCTGGAGAGAGAGAACTGTCTTATAACACTGTAACAGCATGATGTGGTAGAACACGTTCAGCAGGTTCCTCTTCACCTGGAGAGAGAGAACTGTCTTATAACACTGTAACAGCATGATGTGGTAGAACACATTCAGCAGGTTCCTCTTCACCTGGAGAGAGAGAACTGTCTTATAACACTGTAACAACATGATGTGGTAGAACACATTCAGCAGGTTCCTCTTCACCTGGAGAGAGAGAACTGTCTTATAACACTGTAACAGCATGATGTGGTAGAACACATTCAGCAGGTTCCTCTTCACCTGGAGAGAGAGAACTGTCTTATAACACTGTAACAACATGATGTGGTAGAACACATTCAGCAGGTTCCTCTTCACCTGGAGAGAGAGAACTGTCTTATAACACTGTAACAGCATGATGTGGTAGAACACGTTCAGCAGGTTCCTCTTCACCTGGAGAGAGAGAACTGTCTTATAACACTGTAACAACATGATGTGGTAGAACACATTCAGCAGGTTCCTCTTCACCTGGAGAGAGAGAACTGTCTTATAACACTGTAACAGCATGATGTGGTAGAACACATTCAGCAGGTTCCTCTTCACCTGGAGAGAGAGAACTGTCTTATAACACTGTAACGACATGTGGTAGAACACATTCAGAGGTTCCTCTTCACCTGGAGAGAGAGAACATAACACTGTAATAACATGATGTGGTAGAACACGGCAGGTTCCTCTTCACCTGGAGAGAGAGAACTGTCTTATAACACTGTAACAGCATGATGTGGTAGAACACATTCAGCAGGGTCCTCACCTGGAGGTGTCTTATAACACTGTAACAACTTCACACATTCAGCAGGTTCCTCTTCACCTGGAGAGAGAGAACTGTCTTATAACACTGTAACAACATGATGTGGTAGAACACATTCAGCAGGTTCCTCTTCACCTGGAGAGAGAGAACTGTCTTATAACACTGTAACAACATGATGTGGTAGAACACATTCAGCAGGTTCCTCTTCACCTGGAGAGAGAGAACTGTCTTATAACACTGTAACAGCATGATGTGGTAGAACAGATTCAGCAGGTTCCTCTTCACCTGGAGAGAGAGAACTGTCTTATAACACTGTAACAACATGATGTGGCAGAACACATTCAGCAGGTTCCTCTTCACCTGGAGAGAGAGAACTGTCTTATAACACTGTAACAACATGATGTGGTAGAACACATTCAGCAGGTTCCTCTTCACCTGGAGAGAGAGAACTGTCTTATAACACTGTAACAGCATGATGTGGTAGAACACATTCAGCAGGTTCCTCTTCACCTGGAGAGAGAGAACTGTCTTATAACACTGTAATAACATGATGTGGTAGAACACATTCAGCAGGTTCCTCTTCACCTGGAGAGAGAGAACTGTCTTATAACACTGTAACAGCATGATGTGGTAGAACACATTCAGCAGGTTCCTCTTCACCTGGAGAGAGAGAACTGTCTTATAACACTGTAACAACATGATGTGGTAGAACATTCAGCAGGTTCCTCTTCACCTGGAGAGAGAGAACTGTCTTATAACACTGTAACAACATGATGTGGTAGAACACATTCAGCAGGGTCCTCTTCACCTGGAGAGAGAAACTGTCTTATAACACTGTAACAGCATGATGTGGTAGAACACATTCAGCAGGTTCCTCTTCACCTGGAGAGAGAGAACTGTCTTATAACACTGTAACAGCATGATGTGGTAGAACACATTCAGCAGGTTCCTCTTCACCTGGAGAGAGAGAACTGTCTTATAACACTGTAACAACATGATGTGGTAGAACACATTCAGCAGGTTCCTCTTCACCTGGAGAGAGAACTGTCTTATAACACTGTAACAGCATGATGTGGTAGAACACATTCAGCAGGGTCCTCTTCACCTGGAGAGAGAGAACTGTCTTATAACACTGTAATAACATGATGTGGTAGAACACATTCAGCAGGTTCCTCTTCACCTGGAGAGAGAAACTGTCTTATAACACTGTAACAACATGATGTGGTAGAACACATTCAGCAGGGTCCTCTTCACCTGGAGAGAGAACTGTCTTATAACACTGTAACAGCATGATGTGGTAGAAGAACACATTCAGCAGGTCCTCTTCACCTGGAGAGAGAGAACTGTCTTATAACACTGTAACAATATGATGTGGTAGAACACATTCAGCAGGTTCCTCTTCACCTGGAGAGAGAGAACTGTCTTATAACACTGTAACAGCATGATGTGGTAGAACACGTTCAGCAGGTTCCTCTTCACCTGGAGAGAGAGAACTGTCTTATAACACTGTAACAACATGATGTGGTAGAACACATTCAGCAGGTTCCTCTTCACCTGGAGAGAGAGAACTGTCTTATAACACTGTAACAGCATGATGTGGTAGAACACGTTCAGCAGGTTCCTCTTCACCTGGAGAGAGAGAACTGTCTTATAACACTGTAACAGCATGATGTGGTAGAACACATTCAGCAGGGTCCTCTTCACCTGGAGAGAGAGAACTGTCTTATAACACTGTAATAACATGATGTGGTAGAACACATTCAGCAGGTTCCTCTTCACCTGGAGAGAGAGAACTGTCTTATAACACTGTAACAGCATTATGTGGTAGAACACGTTCAGCAGGTTCCTCTTCACCTGGAGAGAGAAACTGTCTTATAACACTGTAACAACATGATGTGGTAGAACACGTTCAGCAGGTTCCTCTTCACCTGGAGAGAGAGAACTGTCTTATAACACTGTAACAACATGATGTGGTAGAACACATTCAGCAGGGTCCTCTTCACCTGGAGAGAGAGAACTGTCTTATAACACTGTAACAGCATGATGTGGTAGAACACATTCAGCAGGTTCCTCTTCACCTGGAGAGAGAAACTATCTTATAACACTGTAACAGCATGATGTGGTAGAACACATTCAGCAGGTTTCTCTTCACCTGGAGAGAGAGAACTGTCTTATAACACTGTAACAACATGATGTGGTAGAACACATTCAGCAGGTTCCTCTTCACCTGGAGAGAGAACTGTCTTATAACACTGTAACAACATGATGTGGTAGAACACATTCAGCAGGTTCCTCTTCACCTGGAGAGAGAGAACTGTCTTATAACACTGTAACAACATGATGTGGTAGAACACATTCAGCAGGTTCCTCTTCACCTGGAGAGAGAGAACTGTCTTATAACACTGTAACAACATGATGTGGTAGAACACATTCAGCAGGTTCCTCTTCACCTGGAGAGAGAGAACTGTCTTATAACACTGTAACAACATGATGTGGTAGAACACGTTCAGCAGGTTCCTCTTCACCTGGAGAGAGAGAACTGTCTTATAACACTGTAACAGCATGATGTGGTAGAACACGTTCAGCAGGTTCCTCTTCACCTGGAGAGAGAGAACTGTCTTATAACACTGTAATAACATGATGTGGTAGAACACGTTCAGCAGGTTCCTCTTCACCTGGAGAGAGAGAACTGTCTTATAACACTGTAACAACATGATGTGGTAGAACACATTCAGCAGGTTCCTCTTCACCTGGAGAGAGAGAACTGTCTTATAACACTGTAACAACATGATGTGGTAGAACACGTTCAGCAGGTTCCTCTTCACCTGGAGAGAGAACTGTCTTATAACACTGTAACAACATGATGTGGTAGAACACATTCAGCAGGTTCCTCTTCACCTGGAGAGAGAGAACTGTCTTATAACACTGTAACAGCATGATGTGGTAGAACACGTTCAGCAGGTTCCTCTTCACCTGGAGAGAGAGAAACTGTCTTATAACACTGTAACAACATGATGTGGTAGAACACATTCAGCAGGTTCCTCTTCACCTGGAGAGAGAGAACTGTCTTACAACACTGTAACAGCATGATGTGGTAGAACACGTTCAGCAGGTTCCTCTTCACCTGGAGAGAGAGAACTGTCTTATAACACTGTAACAGCATGATGTGGTAGAACACATTCAGCAGGTTCCTCTTCACCTGGAGAGAGAGAACTGTCTTATAACACTGTAACAACATGATGTGGTAGAACACGTTCAGCAGGTTCCTCTTCACCTGGAGAGAGAGAACTGTCTTATAACACTGTAACAGCATGATGTGGTAGAACACATTCAGCAGGGTCCTCTTCACCTGGAGAGAGAGAACTGTCTTATAACACTGTAACAACATGATGTGGTAGAACACGTTCAGCAGGTTCCTCTTCACCTGGAGAGAGAGAACTGTCTTATAACACTGTAACAACATGATGTGGTAGAACACATTCAGCAGGTTCCTCTTCACCTGGAGAGAGAGAACTGTCTTATAACACTGTAACAGCATGATGTGGTAGAACACATTCAGCAGGTTCCTCTTCACCTGGAGAGAACTGTCTTATAACACTGTAACAGCATGATGTGGTAGAACACATTCAGCAGGTTCCTCTTCACCTGGAGAGAGAGAACTGTCTTATAACACTGTAACAACATGATGTGGTAGAACACATTCAGCAGGTTCCTCTTCACCTGGAGAGAGAGAACTGTCTTATAACACTGTAACAGCATGATGTGGTAGAACACATTCAGCAGGGTCCTCTTCACCTGGAGAGAGAGAACTGTCTTATAACACTGTAACAACATGATGTGGTAGAACACATTCAGCAGGTTCCTCTTCACCTGGAGAGAGAGAACTGTCTTATAACACTGTAACAACATGATGTGGTAGAACACATTCAGCAGGTTCCTCTTCACCTGGAGAGAGAGAACTGTCTTATAACACTGTAACAGCATGATGTGGTAGAACACATTCAGCAGGTTCCTCTTCACCTGGAGAGAGAGAACTGTCTTATAACACTGTAACAGCATGATGTGGTAGAACACATTCAGCAGGTTCCTCTTCACCTGGAGAGAACTGTCTTATAACACTGTAACAACATGATGTGGTAGAACACATTCAGCAGGTTCCTCTTCACCTGGAGAGAGAGAACTGTCTTATAACACTGTAACAGCATGATGTGGTAGAACACATTCAGCAGGTTCCTCTTCACCTGGAGAGAGAGAACTGTCTTATAACACTGTAACAACATGATGTGGTAGAACACATTCAGCAGGGTCCTCTTCACCTGGAGAGAGAGAACTGTCTTATAACACTGTAACAACATGATGTGGTAGAACACATTCAGCAGGGTCCTCTTCACCTGGAGAGAGAGAACTGTCTTATAACACTGTAACAGCATGATGTGGTAGAACACATTCAGCAGGTTCCTCTTCACCTGGAGAGAGAGAACTGTCTTATAACACTGTAACAATATGATGTGGTAGAACACATTCAGCAGGTTCCTCTTCACCTGGAGAGAGAGAACTGTCTTATAACACTGTAACAGCATGATGTGGTAGAACACGTTCAGCAGGTTCCTCTTCACCTGGAGAGAGAGAACTGTCTTATAACACTGTAACAACATGATGTGGTAGAACACATTCAGCAGGGTCCTCTTCACCTGGAGAGAGAGAACTGTCTTATAACACTGTAACAGCATGATGTGGTAGAACACGTTCAGCAGGTTCCTCTTCACCTGGAGAGAGAGAACTGTCTTATAACACTGTAACAGCATGATGTGGTAGAACACATTCAGCAGGTTCCTCTTCACCTGGAGAGAGAGAACTGTCTTATAACACTGTAATAACATGATGTGGTAGAACACATTCAGCAGGTTCCTCTTCACCTGGAGAGAGAGAACTGTCTTATAACACTGTAACAGCATTATGTGGTAGAACACGTTCAGCAGGTTCCTCTTCACCTGGAGAGAGAGAACTGTCTTATAACACTGTAACAACATGATGTGGTAGAACACGTTCAGCAGGTTCCTCTTCACCTGGAGAGAGAGAACTGTCTTATAACACTGTAACAACATGATGTGGTAGAACACATTCAGCAGGGTCCTCTTCACCTGGAGAGAGAGAACTGTCTTATAACACTGTAACAGCATGATGTGGTAGAACACATTCAGCAGGGTCCTCTTCACCTGGAGAGAGAGAACTATCTTATAACACTGTAACAGCATGATGTGGTAGAACACATTCAGCAGGTTCCTCTTCACCTGGAGAGAGAGAACTGTCTTATAACACTGTAACAACATGATGTGGTAGAACACATTCAGCAGGTTCCTCTTCACCTGGAGAGAGAGAACTGTCTTATAACACTGTAACAACATGATGTGGTAGAACACATTCAGCAGGTTCCTCTTCACCTGGAGAGAGAGAACTGTCTTATAACACTGTAACAGCATGATGTGGTAGAACACATTCAGCAGGTTCCTCTTCACCTGGAGAGAGAGAACTGTCTTATAACACTGTAACAACATGATGTGGTAGAACACATTCAGCAGGTTCCTCTTCACCTGGAGAGAGAGAACTGTCTTATAACACTGTAACAACATGATGTGGTAGAACACGTTCAGCAGGTTCCTCTTCACCTGGAGAGAGAGAACTGTCTTATAACACTGTAACAGCATGATGTGGTAGAACACGTTCAGCAGGTTCCTCTTCACCTGGAGAGAGAGAACTGTCTTATAACACTGTAATAACATGATGTGGTAGAACACATTCAGCAGGTTCCTCTTCACCTGGAGAGAGAGACTGTCTTATAACACTGTAACAACATGATGTGGTAGAACACATTCAGCAGGTTCCTCTTCACCTGGAGAGAGAGAACTGTCTTATAACACTGTAACAACATGATGTGGTAGAACACGTTCAGCAGGTTCCTCTTCACCTGGAGAGAGAGAACTGTCTTATAACACTGTAACAACATGATGTGGTAGAACACATTCAGCAGGTTCCTCTTCACCTGGAGAGAGAGAACTGTCTTATAACACTGTAACAGCATGATGTGGTAGACCACGCTCAGCAGGTTCCTCTTCACCTGGAGAGAGAGAACTGTCTTATAACACTGTAACAACATGATGTGGTAGAACACGTTCAGCAGGTTCCTCTTCACCTGGAGAGAGAGAACTGTCTTATAACACTGTAACAGCATGATGTGGTAGAACACGTTCAGCAGGTTCCTCTTCACCTGGAGAGAGAACTGTCTTATAACACTGTAACAGCATGATGTGGTAGAACACATTCAGCAGGTTCCTCTTCACCTGGAGAGAGAAACTGTCTTATAACACTGTAACAACATGATGTGGTAGAACACGTTCAGCAGGTTCCTCTTCACCTGGAGAGAGAGAACTGTCTTATAACACTGTAACAGCATGATGTGGTAGAACACATTCAGCAGGGTCCTCTTCACCTGGAGAGAGAGAACTGTCTTATAACACTGTAACAACATGATGTGGTAGAACACGTTCAGCAGGTTCCTCTTCACCTGGAGAGAGAGAACTGTCTTATAACACTGTAACAACATGATGTGGTAGAACACATTCAGCAGGTTCCTCTTCACCTGGAGAGAGAGAACTGTCTTATAACACTGTAACAGCATGATGTGGTAGAACACATTCAGCAGGTTCCTCTTCACCTGGAGAGAGAGAACTGTCTTATAACACTGTAACAGCATGATGTGGTAGAACACATTCAGCAGGTTCCTCTTCACCTGGAGAGAGAGAACTGTCTTATAACACTGTAACAACATGATGTGGTAGAACACATTCAGCAGGTTCCTCTTCACCTGGAGAGAGAGAACTGTCTTATAACACTGTAACAGCATGATGTGGTAGAACACATTCAGCAGGGTCCTCTTCACCTGGAGAGAGAACTGTCTTATAACACTGTAACAACATGATGTGGTAGAACACATTCAGCAGGTTCCTCTTCACCTGGAGAGAGAGAACTGTCTTATAACACTGTAACAACATGATGTGGTAGAACACATTCAGCAGGGTCCTCTTCACCTGGAGAGAGAGAACTGTCTTATAACACTGTAACAGCATGATGTGGTAGAACACGTTCAGCAGGTTCCTCTTCACCTGGAGAGAGAGAACTGTCTTATAACACTGTAACAGCATGATGTGGTAGAACACATTCAGCAGGTTCCTCTTCACCTGGAGAGAGAGAACTGTCTTATAACACTGTAACAACATGATGTGGTAGAACACATTCAGCAGGTTCCTCTTCACCTGGAGAGAGAGAACTGTCTTATAACACTGTAACAGCATGATGTGGTAGAACACATTCAGCAGGGTCCTCTTCACCTGGAGAGAGAGAACTGTCTTATAACACTGTAACAGCATGATGTGGTAGAACACATTCAGCAGGTTCCTCTTCACCTGGAGAGAGATAACTGTCTTATAACACTGTAACAACATGATGTGGTAGAACACATTCAGCAGGTTCCTCTTCACCTGGAGAGAGAGAACTGTCTTATAACACTGTAACAGCATGATGTGGTAGAACACGTTCCGCAGGTTCCTCTTCACCTGGAGAGAGAGAACTGTCCTTATAACACTGTAACAACATGATGTGGTAGAACACGTTCAGCAGGTTCCTCTTCACCTGGAGAGAGAGAACTGTCTTATAACACTGTAACAGCATGATGTGGTAGAACACGTTCAGCAGGTTCCTCTTCACCTGGAGAGAGAGAACTGTCTTATAACACTGTAACGACATGTGGTAGAACACATTCAGCAGGTTCCTCTTCACCTGGAGAGAGAGAACTGTCTTATAACACTGTAATAACATGATGTGGTAGAACACGTTCAGCAGGTTCCTCTTCACCTGGAGAGAGAGAACTGTCTTATAACACTGTAACAGCATGATGTGGTAGAACACATTCAGCAGGGTCCTCTTCACCTGGAGAGAGAGAACTGTCTTATAACACTGTAATAACATGTGGTAGAAAAAGTTCAGCAGGTTCCTCTTCACCTGGAGCGAGAGAACTGTCTTATAACACTGTAACAACATGATGTGGTAGAACACATTCAGCAGGTTCCTCTTCACCTGGAGAGAGAGAACTGTCTTATAACACTGTAACAACATGATGTGGTAGAACACATTCAGCAGGTTCCTCTTCACCTGGAGAGAGAGAACTGTCTTATAACACTGTAACAGCATGATGTGGTAGAACACGTTCAGCAGGTTCCTCTTCACCTGGAGAGAGATAACTGTCTTATAACACTGTAACAACATGATGTGGTAGAACACATTCAGCAGGTTCCTCTTCACCTGGAGAGAGAGAACTGTCTTATAACACTGTAACAACATGATGTGGTAGAACACATTCAGCAGGTTCCTCTTCACCTGGAGAGAGAGAACTGTCTTATAACACTGTAACAGCATGATGTGGTAGAACACGTTCAGCAGGTTCCTCTTCACCTGGAGAGAGATAACTGTCTTATAACACTGTAATAACATGATGTGGTAGAACACGTTCAGCAGGTTCCTCTTCACCTGGAGAGAGAGAACTGTCTTATAACACTGTAACAACATGATGTGGTAGAACACATTCAGCAGGTTCCTCTTCACCTGGAGAGAGAGAACTGTCTTATAACACTGTAACAACATGATGTGGTAGAACACGTTCAGCAGGTTCCTCTTCACCTGGAGAGAGAGAACTGTCTTATAACACTGTAACAACATGATGTGGTAGAACACATTCAGCAGGGTCCTCTTCACCTGGAGAGAGAGAACTGTCTTATAACACTGTAACAGCATGATGTGGTAGAACACATTCAGCAGGTTCCTCTTCACCTGGAGAGAGAGAACTGTCTTATAACACTGTAACAGCATGATGTGGTAGAACACATTCAGCAGGTTCCTCTTCACCTGGAGAGAGAGAACTGTCTTATAACACTGTAATAACATGATGTGGTAGAACACATTCAGCAGGTTCCTCTTCACCTGGAGAGAGAGAACTGTCTTATAACACTGTAACAGCATGATGTGGTAGAACACATTCAGCAGGGTCCTCTTCACCTGGAGAGAGAGAACTGTCTTATAACATTGTAATAACATGATGTGGTAGAACACATTCAGTAGGTTCCTCTTCACCTGGAGAGAGAGAACTGTCTTATAACACTGTAACAACATGATGTGGTAGAACACATTCAGCAGGGTCCTCTTCACCTGGAGAGAGAGAAGTGTCTTATAACACTGTAACAGCATGATGTGGTAGAACACATTCAGCAGGGTCCTCTTCACCTGGAGAGAGAGAACTGTCTTATAACACTGTAACAATATGATGTGGTAGAACACATTCAGCAGGTTCCTCTTCACCTGGAGAGAGAGAACTGTCTTATAACACTGTAACACTATGATGTGGTAGAACACGTTCAGCAGGTTCCTCTTCACCTGGAGAGAGAGAACTGTCTTATAACACTGTAACAACATGATGTGGTAGAACACATTCAGCAGGGTCCTTTTCACCTGGAGAGAGAGAACTGTCTTATAACACTGTAACAGCATGATGTGGTAGAACACGTTCAGCAGGTTCCTCTTCACCTGGAGAGAGAGAACTGTCTTATAACACTGTAACAGCATGATGTGGTAGAACACATTCAGCAGGGTCCTCTTCACCTGGAGAGAGAGAACTGTCTTATAACACTGTAATAACATGATGTGGTAGAACACATTCAGCAGGTTCCTCTTCACCTGGAGAGAGAGAACTGTCTTATAACACTGTAACAACATGATGTGGTAGAACACATTCAGCAGGGTCCTCTTCACCTGGAGAGAGAGAACTGTCTTATAACACTGTAACAGCATTATGTGGTAGAACACGTTCAGCAGGTTCCTCTTCACCTGGATGTGAGAACTGTCTTATAACACTGTAACAACATGATGTGGTAGAACACGTTCAGCAGGTTCCTCTTCACCTGGAGAGAGAGAACTGTCTTATAACACTGTAACAACATGATGTGGTAGAACACATTCAGCAGGGTCCTTTTCACCTGGAGAGAGAGAACTGTCTTATAACACTGTAACAGCATGATGTGGTAGAACACATTCAGCAGGGTCCTCTTCACCTGGAGAGAGAGAACTATCTTATAACACTGTAACAGCATGATGTGGTAGAACACATTCAGCAGGTTTCTCTTCACCTGGAGAGAGAGAACTGTCTTATAACACTGTAACAACATGATGTGGTAGAACACATTCAGCAGGTTCCTCTTCACCTGGAGAGAGAGAACTGTCTTATAACACTGTAACAACATGATGTGGTAGAACACATTCAGCAGGTTCCTCTTCACCTGGAGAGAGAGAACTGTCTTATAACACTGTAACAACATGATGTGGTAGAACACGTTCAGCAGGTTCCTCTTCACCTGGAGAGAGAGAACTGTCTTATAACACTGTAACAACATGATGTGGTAGAACACGTTCAGCAGGTTCCTCTTCACCTGGAGAGAGAGAACTGTCTTATAACACTGTAACAACATGATGTGGTAGAACACGTTCAGCAGGTTCCTCTTCACCTGGAGAGAGAGAACTGTCTTATAACACTGTAACAGCATGATGTGGTAGAACACGTTCAGCAGGTTCTTCTTCACCCGGAGAGAGAGAACTGTCTTATAACACTGTAATAACATGATGTGGTAGAACACGTTCAGCAGGTTCCTCTTCACCTGGAGAGAGAGAACTGTCTTATAACACTGTAACAACATGATGTGGTAGAACACATTCAGCAGGTTCCTCTTCACCTGGAGAGAGAGAACTGTCTTATAACACTGTAACAACATGATGTGGTAGAACACGTTCAGCAGGTTCCTCTTCACCTGGAGAGAGAGAACTGTCTTATAACACTGTAACAACATGATGTGGTAGAACACATTCAGCAGGGTCCTCTTCACCTGGAGAGAGAGAACTGTCTTATAACACTGTAACAGCATGATGTGGTAGAACACATTCAGCAGGTTCCTCTTCACCTGGAGAGAGAGAACTGTCTTATAACACTGTAACAGCATGATGTGGTAGAACACATTCAGCAGGTTCCTCTTCACCTGGAGAGAGAGAACTGTCTTATAACACTGTAATAACATGATGTGGTAGAACACGTTCAGCAGGTTCCTCTTCACCTGGAGAGAGAGAACTGTCTTATAACACTGTAACAGCATGATGTGGTAGAACACATTCAGCAGGGTCCTCTTCACCTGGAGAGAGAACTGTCTTATAACACTGTAATAACATGATGTGGTAGAACACATTCAGCAGGTTCCTCTTCACCTGGAGAGAGAGAACTGTCTTATAACACTGTAACAACATGATGTGGTAGAACACATTCAGCAGGGTCCTCTTCACCTGGAGAGAGAGAACTGTCTTATAACACTGTAACAGCATGATGTGGTAGAACACGTTCAGCAGGTTCCTCTTCACCTGGAGAGAGAGAACTGTCTTATAACACTGTAACAGCATGATGTGGTAGAACACATTCAGCAGGTTCCTCTTCACCTGGAGAGAGAAACTGTCTTATAACACTGTAACAACATGATGTGGTAGAACACATTCAGCAGGTTCCTCTTCACCTGGAGAGAGAACTGTCTTATAACACTGTAACAGCATGATGTGGTAGAACACATTCAGCAGGGTCCTCTTCACCTGGAGAGAGAGAACTGTCTTATAACACTGTAACAGCATGATGTGGTAGAACACATTCAGCAGGTTCCTCTTCACCTGGAGAGAGAGAACTGTCTTATAACACTGTAACAACATGATGTGGTAGAACACATTCAGCAGGTTCCTCTTCACCTGGAGAGAGAGAACTGTCTTATAACACTGTAACAGCATGATGTGGTAGAACACGTTCAGCAGGTTCCTCTTCACCTGGAGAGAGAGAACTGTCCTTATAACACTGTAACAACATGATGTGGTAGAACACGTTCAGCAGGTTCCTCTTCACCTGGAGAGAGAGAACTGTCTTATAACACTGTAACAGCATGATGTGGTAGAACACGTTCAGCAGGTTCCTCTTCACCTGGAGAGAGAGAACTGTCTTATAACACTGTAACGACATGTGGTAGAACACATTCAGCAGGTTCCTCTTCACCTGGAGAGAGAGAACTGTCTTATAACACTGTAATAACATGATGTGGTAGAACACGTTCAGCAGGTTCCTCTTCACCTGGAGAGAGAGAACTGTCTTATAACACTGTAACAGCATGATGTGGTAGAACACATTCAGCAGGGTCCTCTTCACCTGGAGAGAGAGAACTGTCTTATAACACTGTAACAACATGATGTGGTAGAACACGTTCAGCAGGTTCCTCTTCACCTGGAGAGAGAGAACTGTCTTATAACACTGTAACAACATGATGTGGTAGAACACATTCAGCAGGGTCCTCTTCACCTGGAGAGAGAGAACTGTCTTATAACACTGTAACAGCATGATGTGGTAGAACACATTCAGCAGGTTCCTCTTCACCTGGAGAGAGAGAACTGTCTTATAACACTGTAACAGCATGATGTGGTAGAACACATTCAGCAGGTTCCTCTTCACCTGGAGAGAGAGAACTGTCTTATAACACTGTAATAACATGATGTGGTAGAACACATTCAGCAGGTTCCTCTTCACCTGGAGAGAGAACTGTCTTATAACACTGTAACAGCATGATGTGGTAGAACACATTCAGCAGGGTCCTCTTCACCTGGAGAGAGAGAACTGTCTTATAACACTGTAACAACATGATGTGGTAGAACACATTCAGCAGGTTCCTCTTCACCTGGAGAGAGAGAACTGTCTTATAACACTGTAACAACATGATGTGGTAGAACACATTCAGCAGGGTCCTCTTCACCTGGAGAGAGAGAACTGTCTTATAACACTGTAACAGCATGATGTGGTAGAACACGTTCAGCAGGTTCCTCTTCACCTGGAGAGAGAGAACTGTCTTATAACACTGTAACAGCATGATGTGGTAGAACACATTCAGCAGGTTCCTCTTCACCTGGAGAGAGAGAACTGTCTTATAACACTGTAACAACATGATGTGGTAGAACACATTCAGCAGGTTCCTCTTCACCTGGAGAGAGAGAACTGTCTTATAACACTGTAACAGCATGATGTGGTAGAACACATTCAGCAGGGTCCTCTTCACCTGGAGAGAGAGAACTGTCTTATAACACTGTAACAGCATGATGTGGTAGAACACATTCAGCAGGTTCCTCTTCACCTGGAGAGAGAGAACTGTCTTATAACACTGTAACAACATGATGTGGTAGAACACATTCAGCAGGTTCCTCTTCACCTGGAGAGAGAGAACTGTCTTATAACACTGTAACAGCATGATGTGGTAGAACACGTTCCGCAGGTTCCTCTTCACCTGGAGAGAGAGAACTGTCCTTATAACACTGTAACAACATGATGTGGTAGAACACGTTCAGCAGGTTCCTCTTCACCTGGAGAGAGAGAACTGTCTTATAACACTGTAACAGCATGATGTGGTAGAACACGTTCAGCAGGTTCCTCTTCACCTGGAGAGAGAGAACTGTCTTATAACACTGTAACGACATGTGGTAGAACACATTCAGCAGGTTCCTCTTCACCTGGAGAGAGAGAACTGTCTTATAACACTGTAATAACATGATGTGGTAGAACACGTTCAGCAGGTTCCTCTTCACCTGGAGAGAGAGAACTGTCTTATAACACTGTAACAGCATGATGTGGTAGAACACATTCAGCAGGGTCCTCTTCACCTGGAGAGAGAGAACTGTCTTATAACACTGTAACAACATGTGGTAGAACACGTTCAGCAGGTTCCTCTTCACCTGGAGAGAGAGAACTGTCTTATAACACTGTAACAACATGATGTGGTAGAACACATTCAGCAGGGTCCTTTTCACCTGGAGAGAGAGAACTGTCTTATAACACTGTAACAGCATGATGTGGTAGAACACATTCAGCAGGGTCCTCTTCACCTGGAGAGAGAGAACTATCTTATAACACTGTAACAGCATGATGTGGTAGAACACATTCAGCAGGTTTCTCTTCACCTGGAGAGAGAGAACTGTCTTATAACACTGTAACAACATGATGTGGTAGAACACATTCAGCAGGTTCCTCTTCACCTGGAGAGAGAGAACTGTCTTATAACACTGTAACAGCATGATGTGGTAGAACACGTTCAGCAGGTTCCTCTTCACCTGGAGAGAGAGAACTGTCTTATAACACTGTAACAACATGATGTGGCAGAACACATTCAGCAGGTTCCTCTTCACCTGGAGAGAGAGAACTGTCTTATAAGACTGTAACAACACGATGTGGTAGAACACGTTCAGCAAGAAGGAACCCAGCTGACAATCTATTAAGCCTAATATTGACAGCGTCGTTATAACTGTTATGCTGCAGAGATAATGGAATCTTTTAAGTTGATCTCGGGGGTCTAGGGTGGGTTACTGTAAAGCACTTTGATAACTGTGTTTATGTAAAAGGGCTTTTTAAATTACATTTGATTGTTGATTGATTGATTTGAAAATTCTTGTCCCACACCTCAGCGAAGGAGGGAAATGTTTTGTTGTGTATTACTCACCCGTGTGCGGATACTTTTGGCACGGTCAGCGTAGCTCAGCGTGTTGCGAGACTCCTCGAAGGCCAGGGAGGCGGGGCTAATGTGGGCTATCATCACTGTGCGACTGTTGCCTCCCAACGAGTCCTGTCAATCAAGCACATCAGAACAGGAAGTGAATGAATGCAAGTGGAATGGAGAATAATCCTTCTGAATGATGCAAAAGGACAACAAATAGTACTGTACTGTATTGTTTTGTGTGGTGTGGCATGATGTGGTGTGATGTGATATGGTGTGTGGTGTAGTGTGGTATGGTGTGGTATGGTGTGCTATGGTGTGGTCATTCATGATGAATGCTGTGTGGTATGGTGTGGTGTGTTGTGGTATGGTGCTAGTATAGTGTATTGTGATCATACAGCACAGTATGTCTTCGATAGGAAAGGGAAAAGGGGGAAACCTAGTCAGTTGTACAACTTAATGCATTCAACTGAAATGTGTCTTCCTCATTTAACCCAACCCTGAGTCAGAGAGGTGTGGGGGCTGCCATAATCGACATCCACGTCTTCGGCGCCCGGGGAACAGTAGGTTATCTGTCTTGCTCAGGGGCAGAACAACACATTTTGACCTTGTCAGCTCGGGGATTCGATCCAACAACCTTTCGGTTACTGGCTCAACGCTCCAAACACTATGGGTACTGTACCTTCAGCAAGCGCGTCAGCTTGCTGTCCCTGTAGTTGACATATTTGTTCCCATGTTTCTCACTCAGGGCGTTGATGCAGTTACCCAGAGCCAGGAGGGAGCGGTTGATGTGGGCCCCTTCTTTTAACCTCTGACCTCTGTTCTGTGTCTGGGAAAGAAAGCAGGTTTACTATCTGGTCTCATGTTTTTATTTAACCTTTATTTAACTAGGCTAGTCAGTTAAGAACAAATTCTTATTTACAATGACGGCCAACCAGTGGGTTAACTGCCTTATTCGGGGGCAGAACGACATATTTTTTACCTTGTCAGCTCGAGAATTCAATCTAGCAACCTTTCGGCTACAGGCCCATCGCTCTAACCACAACATGCCGCCCCACATGTTCCAGAGCATACATTGTGCTGATCACCGACTGAGCAGATTGACTGGTCAACAATTAATAGAGTGGTTATTTAGGATGCAAGGTGATTTGTAGATCAGTCAGTCTGTCTACAAAGTAGTAGACAGCCATTGCCTCGGTTTGATGAGTTTACAGCCCAGGACAGATACTGCCTATGTTAACCAGCAGAGGGGGCTCTAACCCTCCTTTTCTTTCCTCTGTCTGCAGTTACATTGGAAGAGTTGCAAGTAAAACATCACGCAGCTTTTTAATAACCGCTTATGAGTTACTATGAACGCTGTCAATGTCATAACACATCATACATGTATTATAATGCATTATAAGGGATGTTATTACATATGTACTTTATAGAAAGTGTTACCAGCCTTGGACCAAAACACATCTCACTGACAGAAAACCTCCTATATCTTAAGAGACCGGTGGCCTATAGGCTATGATATACATCCATAGAAGAGCCTAGCTGGTTAAACGTTCTAAAAGTTTCCATGGTAAATATGTGTTCTCTCCATTCAGGCATGATTGCATGTTTTTGTCATGGTAGCGTACCAAATGGCACCGTATTCCCTGTATAGTACACTGGGAAATTGGGTGCTATTTGGGACACATACCATTGTGTTTATGAGGTCTGGCTGTTTTAATATGGACGCTAATCTAACAACATTCATCAACTCTAACTGCCTGTAGCTCAGGCCCTGAAGCAAGGATATGCATATTCTTAATACCACTTGAAAGGAAACACTTGGACATTTGTGGAAATGTGAAAGGAATGTAGAAGAATATAACACATTACATCTAGTAAAAGATAATACAAAGAAAAAAACCAACCAATTCTTTTTTGTTTGTAGCATCATCTTTGAAATGCAAGACAAAGGCCATAATGTGTAATTCCAGCCCAGGTGCAATTTAGATTTGCCACTAGATGGCAATAGTGTATGTGCAAAGTTCCCTACTGATCCAATGAACCATTATATTTCTGTTCAAAGTTCAAAACTCAAACAATAGCATGGTATTATTTCACTGTAATAGCTACTGTAAATTGGACAGTGCAGTTAGATTAACAAGAATTTAAGATTTCTGCCCATTTCAGATATGTCTGTCTATGTCCTGAGAATTTTTTGTGTTACTTACAACCTCATGCTAATCGCATTAGCCTACGTTAGCTCAACCGTCCCATGGGAGACCCACAGACCCTGAATAGGTTTTTAAGCACTTTGCCTAGAGTAGAACGACTACAGGGAACCACAGCAACGAATATGAGAAGAAAACACCTATTATGAAGCCTTCAGTTCACAGGAGAAATTCTAAGTATACCAAATGTGAAAAGACTGGCAACGTTTTTTAAAATTTAACTAGGCAAGTCAGTTAAGAACAAATTCTTATTTTCAATGACGGCCTAGGCACAGTGGGTTAACTGCCTTGTTCAGGGGCAGAACGACAGATTTTGTACCTTGTCAGCTCGGGGATTCAATCTTGCAACCTTTCGGTTACTAGTCCAATGCTCTAACCGCTAGGCTACGCTGCCGCCCCAACGTTGGATAACTTTAGTACAGGCCCTATGATCCTCCAGGAACCAAGAGGATAACTTTAGTACAGGCCCTATGTTCCTCCAGGAACCAAGAAGATAACTTTAGTACAGGCCCTATGATCCTCCAGGAACCAAGAGGATAACTTTAGTACAGGCCCTATGATCCTCCAGGAACCAAGAAGATAACTTTAGTACAGGCCCTATGATCCTCCAGGAACCAAGAGGATAACTTTAGTACAGGCCCTATGATCCTCCAGGAACCAAGAGGATAACTTTAGTACAGGCCCTATGATCCTCCAGGAACCAAGAAGACAACTTTAGTACAGGCCCTATGATCCTACAGGAACCAAGAGGATAACTTTAGTACAGGCCCTATGATCCTCCAGGAACCAAGAGGATAACTTTAGTACAGGCCCTATGATCCTCCAGGAACCAAGAAGATAACTTTAGTACAGGCCCTATGATCCTCCAGGAACCAAGAAGATAACTTTAGTACAGGCCCTATGATCCTCCAGGAACCAAGAGGATAACTTTAGTACAGGCCCTATGATCCTCCAGGAACCAAGAGGATAACTTTAGTACAGGCCCTATGATCCTCCAGGAACCAAGAGGATAACTTTAGTACAGGCCCTATGATCCTCCAGGAACCAAGAAGATAACTTTAGTACAGGCCCTATGATCCTCCAGGAACCAAGAAGATAACTTTAGTACAGGCCCTATGATCCTCCAGGAACCAAGAAGATAACTTTAGTACAGGCCCTATGATCCTCCAGGAACCAAGAGGATAACTTTAGTACAGGCCCTATGATCCTCCAGGAACCAAGAGGATAACTTTAGTACAGGCCCTATGATCCTACAGGAACCAAGAGGATAACTTTAGTACAGGCCCTATGATCCTCCAGGAACCAAGAAGATAACTTTAGTACAGGCCCTATGATCCTCCAGGAACCAAGAAGATAACTTTAGTACAGGCCCTATGATCCTCCAGGAACCAAGAGGATAACTTTAGTACAGGCCCTATGTTCCTACAGGAACCAAGAGGATAACTTTAGTACAGGCCCTATGTTCCTCCAGGAACCAAGAGGATAACTTTAGTACAGGCCCTATGTTCCTCCAGGAACCAAGAGCATTAAGTGTAAGGTTTATAGTAAATGTGTCATATACTGTGTCACAAACATCCCAAACTAGTTCACAAAAGACATTAGCGGCATCCCAAATGGAATCCTATTTCCTATATAGAGCACTACTTTTTGACCCATAGATCAAAAGTAGTGCACTATAGGGAATAGGGTGCCATTTGGGATGCAGACATTCTGTTGCCAGTATTGGCGTCACTCCAACTGTAATCTGTTCAACAAAAGTAACCAGCACCATAAAACTGTGCTATAGATGTCATGGTAAAGTTACAGCACCATCCCTCAGAGAGAGAGACACGGCTTAATGTGAGCTCTCACATTTTCAACATGTTTTCTTTTTTACAGAAGGATAGATTTGGAGTTAGATAAACTTGGATTTTTCGGCAGGTACATATGCAGGATGCTACCCTCCACAGCATGGCCTTCGCTCCAGATCAAAACTACAAACCTACAACCTCATTTTGACCAAAATTAACCGGAGAGATTACTGCTTCCAAGGTTTTATTTTTCCAAGCTAAACGGAGGGTGTTCTAACCAACAAGCAGCAGAGACCTGAGGACACCATTCCAACCTGGAACTGAGTCAGAAACTAATTCAATTAGCACTACGGTGTGAAGTAAAAGGCCTTTGGGCCCAACAAGTGTCAGGAGTCTTTGAAGCATCATCTGAAGCCCCTCCTGCTGTTCAAAGACCATTCCCTGGCATTTTATACAAGAAATCTGCATCCAGAAATAAAAGCTTCTCCCAAGTGGCTGTGACACTTACTCCCATTGCCTGCTGCACTGCTGCTAGGATTTCACCTGGCGATCTGTTCACCGTCTGCCCTGGCCTGTCTCCCCCTGTTTGGTACAGGTACCTCCACCACACTCACCCCTCTCTCCCTGGCCTGTCTCTCCCTGTCTGGTACAGGTACCTCCACCACACTCCCCCCTCTCTCCCTGGCCTGTCTCCCTCTGTCTGGTACAGGTACCTCCACCACACTCACCCCTCTCTCCCTGGCCTGTCTCCCCCTGTCTGGTACAGGTACCTCCACCACACTCACCCCTCTCTCCCTGGCCTGTCTCCCCCTGTTTGGTACAGGTACCTCCACCACACTCACCCCTCTCTCCCTGGCCTGTCTCCCCCTGTCTGGTACAGGTACCTCCACCACACTCACCCCTCTCTCCCTGGTCTGTCTCCCCCTGTCTGGTACAGGTACCTCCACCACACTCACCCCTCTCTCCCTGGTCTGTCTCCCCCTGTCTGGTACAGGTACCTCCACCACATTCACCCCTCTCTCCCTGGCCTGTCTCCCCCTTTCTGGTACAGGTACACCTCCACCACATTCACCCCTCTCTCCCTGGCCTGTCTCCCTCTGTCTGGTACAGGTACCTCCAACACACTCACCCCTCTCTCCCTGGCCTGTCTCCCCATGTCTGGTACAGGTACCTCCAACACACTCACCCCTCTCTCCCTGGCCTGTCTCCCCATTTCTGGTACAGGTACCTCCAACACACTCACCCCTCTCTCCCTGGCCTGTCTCCCTCTGTCTGGTACAGGTACCTCCAACACACTCACCCCTCTCTCCCTGGCCTGTCTCCCCATGTCTGGTACAGGTACCTCCAACACACTCACCCCTCTCTCCCTGGTCTGTCTCCCCCTGTCTGGTACAGGTACCTCCACCACACTCACCCCTCTCTCCCTGGCCTGTCTCCCCCTGTCTGGTACAGGTACCTTCATCACACTCACCCCTCTCTCCCTGGCCTGTCTCCCCCTGTCTGGTACAGGTACCTCCACCACATTCACCCCTCTCTCCCTGGCCTGTCTCCCCCTGTCTGGTACAGGTACCTCCACCACATTCACCCCTCTCTCCTGGCCTGTCTCCCCTGTCTGGTACAGGTTCCTCCACCACATTCACCCCTCTCTCCCTGGCCTGTCTCCCCCTGTCTGGTACAGGTACCTCCACCACATTCACCCCTCTCTCCCTGGCCTGTCTCCCCCTGTCTGGTACAGGTACCTCCACCACACTCACCCCTCTCTCCCTGGCCTGTCTCCCCCTGTCTGGTACAGGTACCTCCACCACACTCACCCCTTTCTCCCTGGCCTGTCTCCCCCTGTCTGGTACAGGTACCTCCAACACACTCACCCCTCTCTCCCTGGCCTGTCTCCCCTGTCTGGTACAGGTACCTCCACCATACTCCCCCTCTCTCCCTGGACTGTCTCCCCTGTCTGGTACAGGTACCTCCACCACACTCACCCCTCTCTCCCTGGCCTGTCTCCCCTGTCTGGTACAGGTACCTCCAACACACTCACCCCTCTCTCCTGGCCTGTCTCCCCTGTCTGGTACAGGTACCTCCACCACACTCACCCCTCTCTCCCTGGCCTGTCTCCCCCTGTCTGGTACAGGTACCTCCACCACACTCACCCCTCTCCCCTGGCTGTCTCCCCCTGTCTGCCCTCCACCACACTCACCCTCTCTCCCTGGCCTGTCTCCCCCTGTCTGGTACAGGTACCTCCACCACACTCACCCCTCTCTCTCTGGTCTGTCTCCCCCTGTCTGGTACAGGTACCTCCACCACATTCACCCCTCTCTCCCTGGCCTGTCTCCCCCTGTCTGGTACAGGTTCCTCCACCACATTCACCCCTCTCTCCCTGGCCTGTCTCCCCATGTCTGGTACAGGTTCCTCCACCACATTCACCCCTCTCTCCTGAGCTTTCGCTCGCCTCCAGCACACACGCACTGTTGGGGCGAGTGAATCTGAACTTACAATGGCTAGCCCCAAGTCGTTATATATTTAAAAAATGTTCTTATGCATTTTGCTATTTTCCTCATGACTCCTGCATACTTTGTTGACTACAAACTTTCTTTCCCAACCGTGGGACAGACTGTTTGTTCCCACACTCGGGACTCTGACTCAATTGGTTACACAGACTTTTGGCCTCCCATCCTATTCTAACCACCTCTCACGACTTTGTATTCATGTTACCTCATGAAATTGCTGTACAATATGATCTTGTTGCCATCTGATGTCCTGCACCTGCCCGCCCGTCCAGCATCACTACTCTGGACGGTTCTGACTTAGAATATGTGGACAACTACAAATACCTAGGTGTCTGGTTAGACTGTAAACTCTCCTTCCAGACTCACATCTAACATCTCCAATCCAAAGTTAAATCTATAAATCGGCTTCCTATTTCACATCAAAGCATCCTTCACTCATGCTGCCAAACATACCCTTGTAAAACTGACCATCCTACCGATCCTCGATTTCGGCGATGTAATTTACAAAATTGCCTCCAATACCCTACTCAATAAATTGGATGCAGTCTATCACAGTGCCATTCGTTTTGTCACCAAAGCCCCATATACTACCCACCACTGCGACCTGTATGCTCTCGTTGGCTGGCTCTCGCTTCATTCTCGTCGCCAAACCCACTGGCTCCAGGTCATCTACAAGACCCTGCTAGGTAAAGTCCCCCCTTATCTCAGCTCGCTGGTCACCATAGCATCTCCCACCTGTAGCACGCGCTCTAGCAGGTATATATTTCTGGTCACCCCCAAAACCAATTGTTCCTTTGGCCGCCTCTCCTTCCAGTTCTCTGCTGCCAATGACTGGAACGAACTATACAAATCTCTGAAACTGGAAACACTTACCTCCCTCACTAGCTTTAAGCACCAGCTGTCAGAACAGCTCACAGATTACTGCACCTGTACATAGCCCATCTATAATTTAGCCCAAACAACTCCCTCTTCCCCTACTGTATTTATTTATTTAGCTCCTTTGCACCCCATTATTTCTATCTCTACTTTGCACATTCTTCTACTGCAAATCTACCATTCCGGTGTCTTACTTGCTATATTATATTTACTTTGCCACCATGGCATTTTTTTGCCTTTACCTCCCTTATCTCACCTCATTTGCTCACATTGTACATATACTTATTTTTATACTGTATTATTGACTGTATGTTTGTTTTACTCCATGTGTAACTCTGTGTTGTTGTATCTGTCGAACTGCTTTGCTTTATCTTGGCCAGGTCGCAATTGTAAATGAGAACTTGTTCTCAACTTGCCTACCTGTTTAAATCAAATAAAAAATCTGCTTCACTGATTTCTGCTCTCGTAAAAGCCTGGGTTCTGCAGCCTGGGTTCAACTTATCACCTAAAATGGATCAATTGAAAGTGTTAGTTGAATGTGCTGACAACAAAATCATACAAAAATGATCAATGGAAATCAAATGTATCAACCCATGGAGGTCTGGATTTGGAGTCGCACTCAAAATTAAAGTGGAAAACCACACTACAGCCTGATCCAACTTTGATGTAATGTCCTTAAAACAAGTCAAAATGAGGCTCAGTAGTGTGTGTGGCCTCCACGTGCCTGTATGACCTCCCTACAACGCCTGGGCATGCTCCTGATGAGGTGGCGGATGGTCTCCTGAGGGATCTCCTCCCAGACCTGGACTAAAGCATCCGCCAACTCCTGGAAAGTCTGTGGTGCAACGTGGCGTTGGTGGATGGAGCGAAACATGATGTCCCAGATGTGCTCAATTGGAATCAGGTCTGGGGAAATGAAATGCCACCCCACACCATGACTGACCCACCGCCAAACCGGTCATGCTGGAGGAATGTTGCAGGCAGCAGAACGTTCTCCACGGCGTCTCCAGACTCTGTCACGTCTGTCACATGTGCTCAGTGTGAACCTGCTTTCATCTGTGAAGAGCACAGGGCGCCAGTGGCGAATTTGCCAATCTTGGTGTTCTCTGGCAAATGCCAAATGTCCTGCACGGTGTTGGGCTGTAAGCACAACCCCCACCTGTGGACGTCAGGCCCTCATACCACCCTGGAGTCTGTTTCTGACCGTTTGAGCAGACACATGCACATTTGTGGCCGGCTGGAGGTCATTTTGCAAGGCTCTGGCAGTTCTCCTCCTGCTCCTCCTTGCACAAAGGCGGAGGTAGCGGTCCTGCTGCTGGGTTGTTGCCCTCCTATGGCCTCCTCCACGTCTCCTAATGTATTGGCCTGTCTCCTGGTAGCGCCTCCATGCTCTGGACACTACGCTGACAGACACAGCAAACCTTCTTGCCACAGCTCGCATTGATGTGCCATCCTGGATGAGCTGCACTACCTGAGCCACTTGTGTGGGTTGTAGACTCCGTCTCATGCTACCACTAGAGTGAAAGCATCGCCAGCATTCAAAAGTGACCAAAACATCAGCCAGGAAGCATAGGAACTGAGAAGTGGCCTGTGGTCACCACCTGCAGAACCACTCCTTTATTGGGGGTGTCTTGCTAATTGCCTATAATTTCCACCTGTTGTCTATTCCATTTGCACAACAGAATGTGAAATGTATTGTCAATCAGTGTTGCTTCCTAAGTGGACAGTTTGATTTCACAGAAGTGTGATTGACTTGTAGTTACATTGTGTTGTTTAAGTGTTCCCTTTATTTTTTTGAGCAGTGTATTATCGATTACATATTTTAAAAATAACCTGAGGATTGATTATAAAAACATTTGACATGTTTCTGTGGACATTACGGATACTATTTGGAATTTTCGTCTGCGTTGTCGTGACCGCTCGAGCCTGTGGGTTTCTGAACATAACGCGCCAAACAAACAATCTTTATGGAACAAAAGGAACATTTATTGTGTAACTGGGAGTCTCGTGAGTGAAAACATCCGAAGATCCTCAAAGGTAATCGATTAATTTTATTGCTTTTCTGATTTTCGCGACCAAGCTACTTTGATGCTAGGTGTTCATAATGTTTTGTCTAGTGATCAATAAACTTACACAAACGCTTGGATTGCTTTCGCTGTAAAGCATATTTTCAAAATCTGACACGACAGGTGGATTAACAAAGAGCTAAGCTGTGTTTTGCTATATTGCACTTGTGATTTCATGAATATAAATATTTTTAGTAATATTATTTGAATGTGGCGC
Organism: Oncorhynchus nerka; assembly: GCF_034236695.1. Classification (NCBI taxonomy): domain Eukaryota; kingdom Metazoa; phylum Chordata; class Actinopteri; order Salmoniformes; family Salmonidae; genus Oncorhynchus; species Oncorhynchus nerka. Next base: position 11,955,254 of record NC_088423.1, on the reverse strand, counting down.
TCTGCAATTCAGCGGTTGTTGATGACAATTATCCCGCTAACGGGATGGGTAGCGCCAAGAAGTTAAAAGGGGAGATCAAGCTGATACTAACTGTTATAGGCCTATTTCTATTTTGCCCTGTTTATCAAAAGTGTTGGAAAACCTTGTCAATAATCAACTTACTGGCTTTCTTGATGTCTATAGTATTCTCTCTGGTATGCAATCGGGTTTCCGCTCAGGTAATGGATGTGCCACTGCAACCTTAAAGGTCCTCAATTATGTCACAATTGCCCTTGATTCTATGCAATATTGTGCTGCTATTTTTATTGACTTGGCCAAAGCTTTTGATACGGTAGACCATTCTATTCTTGTGGGCCGGCTAAGGAGTATTGGAGTCTCTGAGGGGTCTTTAGCCTGGTTTGCTAACTACCTCTCTCAAAGTGTGCAGTGTATAAAGTCAGAAAATCTGCTGTCTCAGCCACTGCCTGTCACCAAGGGAGTACCCCAAGGCTCGATCCTAGGCCCCACTCGCTTCTCAATGAATGTCAAGAACATAGCTCAGGCAGTAGGAAGCTCTCTCATTAATTTATATGCAGATGATACAGTCTTATACTCAGCTGGCCCCTCCCCGGATTTAATCCTAAATGCTCTACAACAAATCTTTCTTAGTGTTCAACAAGCTTTCTCTAACCTCAACCTTGTCCTGAACACCTCCAAAACAAAGTTCTTGTGGTTTGGTAAGAAGAATGCCCCTCTTCCCACGGGTGTTATTTCAACCTCTGAGGGTTTAGAGCTTGAGGTAGTCACCTCATTCAAGTACTTGAGAGTATGGCTAGATGGTGCACTGTCCTTCTCTCAGCACATATCAAAGCTGCAAGCTAAAGTTACATCTATACTTGGTTTCCTCTATCGTAATCGCTTCCTCTTTCACCCCAGCTGCCAAACTAACCCTGATTCAGATGACAATCCTACCCATGCTAGATTACGGAGACATAATTTATAGATCGGCAGGTAAGGGTGCTCTCGAGCGGCTAGACGTTCTTTACCATTCGGCAATAAGATTTGCCACCATCACTCATTCATATATTTTTTTATGTACATATTCTTATTCATTCCTTTACACTTGTATGTATAAGGTAGTTGTTGGGAAATTGTTAGGTTAGATTACTCGTTGGACATTACTGCATTGTCGGAAATAGAAGCACAAGCAATTCACTCCACTCGCATTAACATCTGCAAACCATGTGTATGTGACAAATACAATTTCTTTTGATTTGACCATGTTTTGTGCTGCTATCATGTTGTTGTTATGTTTGTGTTGCTACCATGCTGTGTTGTCATTAGAGGTCGACCGATTAATCGGAATGGCCAATTAATTAGGGCCGATTTTAAGTTTTCATAACAAACGGAAATCGGTATATTTGGACACCGATTTTGCCGATTTTAAAATATTTTTTTAACACCTTTATTTAACTAGGCAAGTCAGTTAAGAACACATTCTTATTTTACATGACGGCCTAGGAACGGTGGGTTAACTGCCTTGTTCAGGGGCAGAATGACAGATTTTTACCTTGTCAGCTCCGGGATTCAATCTTGCAACCTTACAGATAAATAGTCCAACGCTCTGACCACCTGCCTCTCATTGCACTCCACGAGGAGCCTGCCTGTTATGCAAATACATTAAGAAGCCAAGGTAAGTTGCTAGCTAGCATTAAAATTATCTTATAAAAAACAATCAATCAATCAATCATAATCACTAGTTAACTACAAATGGTTGATGATATTCCTAGTTTATCTAGCGTGTCCTGCGTTGCATATAATCGATAAGATGCGCATTCGTGAAAAAGAACTGTCGTTGCTCCAACGTGTACCTAACCATAAACACCAATGCCTTTCTTAAAATCAATACACAGAAGTATATATTTTTAAACCTGCATATTTAGCTAAAGGAAATCCAGGTTAGCAGGCAATACTAACCAGGCGAAATTCTGTCACTTCTCTTGCATTCATTGCACGCAGAGTCAGGGTATATGCAACAGTTTGGGCAGCCTGGCTCGTTGCGAACTAATTTGCCAGAATTTTACACAATTATGACATAACATTGAAGGTTGTACAATGTAACAGGAATATTTAGACGTATGGATGCCACCCGTTAGATAAAATACGTAACGGTTCCATATTTCACTGAAATAATAAACATTTTGTTTTCGAAATTATAGTTTCCAGATTCGACCATATTAATGACCAAAGGCTCATATTTCTGTGTGTTATTATGTTATAATTAAGTGTATGTGTCACGCCCTGACCTTAGTATTCTTTGTTTTCTTTATTATTTTGGTTAGGTCAGGGTGTGACATGGGTGATATGTGTGCTTTTGTCTTATTCTAGGGTGTTTGTACTGTCTAGGGTTTTTTGTAGATTTATGGGGTTGTTTTCATCTAGGTGTTTATGTTGGTCTATGGTTGCCTAGATTGGTTCTCAATTAGAGGCAGGTGTTGATCGTTGTCTCTGATTGGGAACCATATTTAGGCAGCCATCTTCTTTGGGTATTTCGTGGGTTATTGTCTATGTTATGTTGCACGTTAGCACATTGTTTATATAGCGGTCACGTTCATCTTATCGTTTTGTTGTTTTGTTTAAGTGTTCTTCGTGTTCTTCCTGGAATAAAGAATGTATTCTAACCACGCTGCGCTTTGGTCCCCTCCATATGACGATCGTGACAGAATAACCCACCAACAATGGACCAAGCAGCGTGGTAACGGACAGCAGCAGCAATCAAAGGACTTCTGGACTTGGGAGGAGATTCTGGACGCCAAAGGACCCTGGGCACAGCCAGGGGATTATCGCCGTCCAAAAGCAGAGCTGGAGACAGCGAAAGCAGAGAGGCGCTGGTATGAGGAGGCAGCACGGCGGCGCGGCTGGAAGCCCGAGTGGCAGCCCCAGGTAGGAGACCTGCGTCAGGTAGGAGACCTGTGTCAGCTCCCCGTGGAGAGAGAGAGGGCGTCGTACCGGGCAGGCACCGTGTTATGCGGTGGAGCGCACAGTGTCCCCGGTGCGTGTGCATAGCCCGGTGCGGTACATTCCAGCTCTTCGTATCGGCCGGGCTAGAGTGGGCATCGAGCCAGGTGCCATGAAGCCGGCTCTACGCATCTGGTCTCCAGTGCGTCTCCTCGGGCCGGCATACATGGCACCAGCCTTACGCATGGTGTCCCCGGTTCGCCTGCACAGCCCAGTGCGGGCTATTCCACCTCGCCGCACTGGCCTGGCTACGGGGAGCATTCAACCAGGTAAGGTTGGGCAGGCTCGGTGCTCCAGATCTCCAGTGCGCCTTCTCGGTCCGGTCTATCCGGTGCCATCTCCACGCTTCAGCCCTCCGGTGGCAGCCCCCCGCACCGGGCTTCCTGTGCGTCGCAAGAGCCCAGTTCTCCCTGTTCCTCCTCCCCGCACTCGCCCTGAGGTGCATGTCCTTGGCCCAGTACCACCAGTGCCGGCACCACGTACCAGGCCTACAGTTCGCCTCGTCTGTCCTGAGCTCTTAGTCTCTCGTCTGTCCTGAGCCGCCAGAGTCTCCAGTCTGTCCTGAGCCGCTAGAGTCTCCCGTCTGTCCTGAGCCGCTAGAGTCTCCCGTCTGTCCTGAGCCGCTAGAGTCTCCCGTCTGTCCTGAGCCGCTAGTCTCCCGTCTGTCCTGAGCCGCTAGAGTCTCCCGTCTGTCCTGAGCCACTAGAGTCTCCAGTCTGTCCTGAGCTGCTAGAGTCTCCCGTCTGTCCTGAGCTGCTAGAGCCGCCAGTCTGTCCTGAGCCGTCAGTCAGCCAGGAGCTGCCAGAGCCGTCAGTCAGCCAGGACCTGCCAGAGCCGTCAGCCAGCCAGGAGCTGCCAGAGCCGTCAGCAAGCAAGGAGCTGCCAGAGCCGTCAGCCAGCCAGGAGCTGCCAGAGCCGTCAGCCAGCCAGGAGCTGCCAGAGCCGTTAGCCAGCCAGGAGCTGCCAGAGCCGTCAGCCAGCCAGGAGCTGCCAGAGCCGTCAGCCAGCCAGGAGCTGCCAGAGCCGTCAGCCAGCCAGAAGCTACCCCTCAGTCCTGAGCTACCCCTCAGTCCGGAGCTGCCCTTCAGTCCGGAGCTGCCCCTCAGTCCGGGGCTGCCCCTCAGTCCAGTGGGGCCCTTCAGTGGGCCCCTCACGCCCTGACCTTAGTATTCTTTGTTTTCTTTATTATTTTGGTTAGGTCAGGTTGTGACATGGGTGATATGTGTGTTTTTGTCTTATTCTAGGGTGTGTTTCACTATCTAGGAGTTTTTGTAGATTTATGGGGTTGATTTCATCTAGGTGTTTATGTTGGTCTATGGTTGCCTCGATTGGTTCTCAATTAGAGGCAGGTGTTTATCGTTGTCCCTGATTGGGAACCACATTTAGGCAGCCATCTTCTTTGGGTATTTCGTGGGTTATTGTCTATTTTATGTTGCACGTTAGCACATTGTTTATATAGCGGTCACGTTCTTCTTATTGTTTTGTTGTTTTGTTTAAGTGTTCTTCCTGAAATAAAGAAGAATGTATTCTAACCACGCTGCGCTTTGGTCCCCATACGACGATCGTGACACTATGATTTGATAGAGCAGTCTGACTGAGCGATGGTAGGCACCAGCAGGGTCGTAAGCATTCATTCAAACAGCACTTTTGTGCGTTTTGCCAGCAGCTCTTCGCAATGCTTCAAGCATTGTGCTGTTTATGACTTCAAGCCTATCAACTCCCAAGATTAGGCTGGTGTAACTGATGTGAAATGGCTAGCTAGTTAGCGGGGTGCGCACTAATAGCGTTTCAAACGTCACTCGCTCTGAGACTTGGAGTAGTTGTTCCCCTTGCGATGGGTAATGATGCTTCGAGGGTGGCTGTTGACGATGTGTTCCTGGTTCGAGCCCAAGTAGGGGAGAGGAGGGGGACGGAAGCTATCCTGTTACACAGGCAATACTAAAGTGTCTATAAGAACATCCAATAGTCAAAGATATATGAAATACAAATGGTATAGAGAGAAATAGTCCTATAAAAACTATATTAACTACAACCTAAAACCTCTTACCTTGGAATATTGAAGTCTCATGTTAAAAGGAACCACCAACTTTCATATGTTCTCATGTTCTGAGCAAGGAACTTAAACGTTAGCATTTTTACATGGCATATATTGCACTTTTACTTTATTCTCCAACCCTTTGTTTTTTTCCCAACAAAATTTAACATGTTTCATTATGTTTCAGGCTAAATAGATTTTTATTGATGTATTATATTAAGTAAAAATAAGTGTTCATCCAGTATTGGATAATACGATACCAATAATCGTTATCGGTGTTGAAAAATCATAATCGGTCGACCTCTAGTTGTCATGTGTTGCTGCCTTGCTATGTTGTTGTCTTAGGTCTCTCTTTATGTAGTGTTGTGTTGTTTCTCTTGTTGTGATGTGTGTTTTGTCCTATATTTATATTGTTTATATTTATTAATTTTATTATCCCAGGCCCCTGTCCCCACAGAAGTCATTTTGTCTTTTGGTAGGCCGTCATTGTAAATAAGAATTTGCTCTTAACTTACTTGCCAAGTTAAATAAATGTAAAAAAATAAATAATAATTAAATCAATGATATCATCCATTTTGTCATAAAGAAGACGCTGATAGACGGTCAACTATAGGGACATTAACCCCTTCTTTCCCTTAATTGTCTACAGTGTAAATCCATTGTTCTTACACTGTGAAGGGCCTTTATTAAAGTGTCCTATAAACCCTATTCCCTACATAGTACACTACTTCTGATCAGGGACCTATGGGTTTTAGTATAAATATAGGGCTTAGAGCCCCCCCAAACGCACACACACACACACTGGAATGTCTGGAAGGAGACTGTGATGTTATGTTATGGACACAAGTAACAGACCATAACAAGTGAAAAAACACACACACACACGCCCCTACACCATACTCATACACACACCCCTACACACACATAGTGTTCCGCACCTGTGAGGCTCGTTCTGAGCCGGCAAGGTCGATCATGAAGAGGCGTGCGAAGCGGACTTCCTGTAGAAGGTCTCGACAGCGGCTCGTCTGCCTGACCGACACCTGCAGCACGGCATGGGACCGGGACGAAGTCTGGTTGGCTGCCGTGGGCTCCTGGGTACGCTGCTTATTACCCTTCATCAGCAGATCCATGATCTGGCAGGAACACAGTCATAAAGCTCTATGTACCTCTATGTATCTCTAATATGAAGTGCTTGTAGATGTGTTATGTAGGCTTCATAATATACAATATACGGATTTAGATAACAATGTATAGTTTGGATTTACAGTATCAGTCAAAAGTTTGGACACACCTACTTATTCAAAGCCGATGACAGCTTTGCACACTCTTGGCATTCTCACAACCAGCTTCATGAGGTAGTCACCTGGAATGCATTTCAATTAACGAGTGTGCATTGTTAAAAGTTCATTCTTGGGGGGCAAAAAAGTATTTAGTCAGCCACTAATTGTGCAAGTTCTCCGAATTAAAAAGATGAGAGAGGCGTGTAAATTTCATCATAGGTACACATCCAACTATGACAGACAAATTGACAGCAAAAAAAATCCAGAAATCACATTGTAGGATTTTTTACAATTTATTTGCAAATTATGGTGGAAAATAAGTATTTGGTCAATAACAAAAGTTTATCTCAATAGTTTGTTATATACCCTTTGTTGGCAATGACAGAGGTCAAACGTTTTCTGTAAGTCTTCACAAGGTTTTCACACACTGTTGCTGGTATTTTGGCCCATTCCTCCATGCAGATCTCCTCTAGAGCAGTTCTGTTTTGGGGCTGTTGCTGGCCAACACAGACTTTCAACTCTCTCCAAAGATTTTCTATGGGGTTGAGATCTGGCAAGGCCACTCCAGGACCTTGAAATGCTTCTTACGCAGCCACTCCTTCGATACCCGGACGGTGTGATGTAAGGTGGTTTTCACTCAAAATATCACAATACATGGCCCCATTCATTCTTTCCTTTACACGGATCAGTCGTCCTGGTCCCGTTGCAGAAAAACAGCCCCAAAGCATGATGTTTCCACCCCCATGCTTCACAGTAGGTATGGTGTTCTTTGGATGCAACTCAGCATTCTTTGTCCTCCAAACACAACGAGTTGAGTTTTTACCAAAAAGTTATATTTTGGTTTCATCTGACATTCTCCCAATCTTCTTCTGGATCATCCAAATGCTCTCTAGCAAACGTCAGACGGGCATGGACATGTACTGGCTTAAGCAGGGGGACACGTCTGGCACTGCAGGATTTGAGTCCCTGGCGGTGTAGTGTGTTACTGATGGTAGGCTTTGTTACTTTGGTCCCAGCTCTCTGCAGGTCATTCACTAGGTCCCCCCGTGTGGTTCTGGAATTTTTGCTCACCGTTCTTGTGATCATTTTGACCCCACGGGGTGAGATATTGCGTGGAGCCCCAGATCGAGGGATATTATCAATGGTCTTGTACGTCTTCCATTTCCTAATAATTGCTCCCACAGTTGATTTCTTCAAACCAAGCTGCTTACCTAATGCAGATTCAGTCTTCCCAGCCTGGTACAGGTCTACAATTTTGTTTCTGGTGTCCTTTGACAGCTCTTTGGTCTTGGTCATAGTGGAGTTTGTAGTGTGACTGTTTGAGATTGTGGACAGGTGTCTTTTATACTGATAACAAGTTCAAACAGGTGCCATTAATTTAGGTAACGAGCGGAGGACAGAGGAGCCTCTTAAAGAAGAAGTTCTGGTTCAATTGTGGGTCGCCCCACGGACCTCCCGGTCGCGGCCGTTTACGACAGAGCCTGGGCGCGAACCCATAGCCTCTGGTGGCACAGCTGGCACTGCAGTACAGCGCCCTTAACCACTGCGCCACCCGGGAGGCCTAAAAGCTCATTCTTAATGTGTTTGAGCCAATCAGATGTGTTATGACAAGGTAGGGTTGGAATACAGAAGATAGCCCTATTTGGTAAAATACCAAGTCTATAATATGGCAAGAACAGCTCGAATAAGCAAAGAGAAATGACAGTCCATCATAACTTTAAGACATGAAGGTCAGTCAATCCGGAACATTTGAAGAACTTTGAAAGTTTCTTCAAGTGCAGTCGCAAAAACCATCAAGGGCTATGATGAAACTGGCTCTCATGAGGACCACCACAGGAAAGGAAGACCCAGAGTAACCCCTGCTGCAGAGGATAAGTTAATTTGAGTTAACTGCACCTTAGATTGCAGCCCAAATAAAATGCTTTACAGAGTTCAAGTAACAGTTCAACTGTTCAGATGAGGCTGCGTGAATCAGGTCTTCATGGTCAAATTACTACAAAGAAACCACTACTAAAGGAGACCAATAAGAAGAAGAGACTTGCTTGGGCCAAGAAACACAAGCAATGGACATTAGACCGGTGGAAATCTGGCCTTTGGTCTGATGAGTCCAAATGTGAGATTTTTGGTTCCAACTGCCGTGCCTTTGTGAGACGTAGAGTGGGTGAACGGATGCTCTCCACATGTGTGGGCCCCACCGTGAAGCATGGAGGAGGAGGTGTGATTGTGCTTTGCATGTAAGGGCTATTTGACCAAGAAGGAGAGTGATGGAGTGCTGCATCAGATGACCTGGTCCTCCACAATCACCTGACCTCAACCCAATTGAGATGGTTTGGGATGAGTTTGACGGTAGTGTAAAGGAAAAGCAGCCAACAAGTGCTCAGCATATCTTTTTATTTATTTATTTTTCACCTTTATTTAACCAGGTAGGCTAGTTGAGAACAAGTTCTCATTTGCAACTGCGACCTGGCAAAGATAAAGCATAGCAATTTGACACATACAACAACAAAGAGTTCCACATGGAATAAACAAAACATAGTCAATAATACAGTAGAACAAAAGAAAACAACAAGTCTACATACAGTGAGTGCAAATGAGGTAAGATAAGGGAGTTAATGCAATAAATAGGCCATGGTGGCAAAGTAATTACATTATAGCAAATAAACACTGGAATGGTAGATGTGCAGAAGATGAATGTGCAAGTAGAGATACTGGGGTGCAAAGGAGCAAGATTTTAAAAAATACAGTATGGGGATGAGGTACAGTAGGTAGATAGATGGGCTGTTTACAGATGGGCTATGTACAGGTGCAGTGATCTGTGAGTTGCTCTGACAGCTGGTGCTTAAAGCTAGTGAGGGAGATATGAGTCTCCAACTTCAGAGATTTTTGCAGTTCGTTCCAGTCATTGGCAGCAGAGAACTGGAAGGAACGACGACCAAAGGAGGAATTGGCTTTGGAGGTGACCAGTGAGATATACCTGCTGGAGCACGTGCTACGAGTGGGTGCTGCTATGGTGACCAGTGAGCTGAGATAAGGTGGGGCTTTACCTAGCAGAGACTTGTAGATAACCTGTAGCCAGTGAGTTTGGCGATGAGTATGAAGCGAGGGCCAACCAACGAGAGCGTACAGGTCGCAATGGTGTGTAGTGTATGGGGCTTTGGTGACAAAACAGATGGCACTGTGGTAGACTGCATCCAGTTTGTTGAGTAGAGTGTTGGAGGCTATTTTATAGATGACATCACCGAAGTCGAGAATCGGTAGGATGATCAGGTTTACGAGGGTATGTTTGGCAGCATGAGTGAAGGATGCTTTGTTGCGATATATGTGGGAACTCGTTCAAGGCTATTGGAAAAGCATTCCTAATGAAACTGGTTGAGAGAATGCCAACAGTGTGCAAAGCTGTCATCAAGGCAAAGGGTGGCTACTTTGAAGAATCTAAAATCAAAAATATATTTTGATATGTTTAACACTTTTAGGTTACTACATGATTCGGTTACCATATGTGATTTTGATGTCTTCACTATTATTAAAAAATGTAGAAAATAGTAAAAATAAAGAAAAAACGTTGAATGAATAGGTGTGTCCAAACATTTGACTGGTACTGTATGTGTTTTATGTAAAGTGTGTGATCAAATCAAATATTATATGTCACATGCGCTGAATACAACAGTTGTAGACTTTATCGTGAAATGCTTGCTTACAAGCTCTTTGATCTTGTAAAGTATGGAGTTAGCGTGGCCAGACGTGACCTCTCACCTCTCGGGCGTTGATAGTGCAGACCTCTGTGATGCCAGCCACCTGGATCTCTCCTTTAGAATCCTCTCTCAGGTCCAGGAACCCAGAGGATGGGTTGAGAAGGTCCCGGATCATCTCGTTGTAGATCTGGGAACAGGGAATGGGTCATTAGCTTCCAAATCACATTCAAGGACTTATTATATCCAAGAAATGATTATACTCTTAAGAATGTAAATTACATTGTATAATATCTTGTAGAATAGCTTGTAGAATATATTGTAGAAAAGCTTGTAGAATAATAGCTTGCAGAATAATAGCTTGTAGGAGAATAGCTTGTCAAAAAACAGCTTGTCGAAGAATAGACTGCAGAATAGCTTCTAGAAATATAGCTTGTAGAATAGCTTGTAGTAGAATAGCTTGTAATAGAATAGCTTGTAGAATAATAGCTTGCAGAATAGCTTGAAGATGAATAGCTTTTAGAATAGCTTGAAGAAGAATAGCTTGTAGAATAGCTCATAGAATAACTTGTAGTAGAATAGCTTGTAGAATATCTTGTAGAAAATAGCTTGTTGAATAGCTTGAATAGAATGGCTAGTAGTAGAATAGCTTGGAGAGTATTAGATTGTAGAATAGATTGTAGAATAGCTTATAGAATAGCTTGTAGTAGAATAGCTTGTAGCAGAATAGCTAGTAGTAGAATAGCTTGAAGAATAATAGCTTGCAGAACAGCTTGTAGTTGAACAGCTTGTAGTAGAATAGCTTGTAGAATAACTTGTAGTAGAATAGCTTGTAGAATATCTTGTAGGAAAATAGCTTGTAGAAAAATAGCTTATAGAATAGCTTGAAGAAGAATAGCTTGTAGAAAAGCTTGTAGAATAGCTTGCATAATAGCTTGTACAATAGCTTGTAGAATTATTTAAATTAAAAATATATATATTTTACCTTTATTTAACTAGGCAAGCCAGTTAAGAATACATTCTTATTTTCAATGACTGCCTAGGAACAGTGGGTTAACTGCCTTGGAATAGCTTGTAGTAGAGTAGTTTGTAGAATAGCTTGTAGAAGAATTGCTTGTAGTAGAATAGCATTTAGAATAGCTTTGTAGAATAATGGCTTGTAGAATAGCTTGAAGTAGAATAGCTTAAAGAAGAATAGCTTGTAGAAAAGCTTATAGAATAACTTGTAGTAGAATAGCTTGTAGAATAACTTCTAGTAGAATAGCTTGAATAATAACTTGTAAGTTGAATAGCTTGTTGAATAATTTGTAGTATAATAGTTTGAAGTAGAATAGCCGATAGAATAGCTCATTGAATAGCTTGTTGTAGAATAGCTTGTAGTAGAATAGCTTGTAGAATAAAAATAGCCTGTAGTAGAATAGCTTGTAGAATAATAGCTTGTAGAATAGCTAGTAGTAGAATAGCTCATAGAATAGCTTGTTGTAGAATAGCTTGTAGAAGAATAGCTTGTGGAATAGCTTGTTGAATAGCTTGAGTAGAATAGCTTGGGGAATAATATATTGTAGAATATATTGTAGAATAGCTTGTAGCAGAATAGCTAGTAGTAGAATAGCTTGAAGAATAATAGCTTGCAGAACAGCTTGTAGTTGAACAGCTTGTAGTAGAATAGCTTGTAGAATAACTTGTAGTAGAATAAATTGTGAAAGAATAGTTTGTAGGAAAATAGCTTGTAGAACAGCTTGTAGGATAAAAGCTTGTAGAATAATAGCTTGAGAATAGCTTGCAGAATAGATTGTAGAATAGCTTGTAGAACAATAGCTTGTAGGATAATAAGTTGTAGAAAAATAGCTTGTAGAATAGCTTGCAGAATAGCTTGTAGAATAATAGCTTTTGGTAGAATAGCTTGTAGTAGAATACCTTGTAGTAGAATACCTTGTACAAGAGCTTGTAGGATAACAGATTGGGGTAGAATAACAGCTTGTAGAATAGCTTGTAGAATAGCATGTAGTAAAATAGCTTGTATTAGAATAGCATGTAGAATAACTTGTAGTAGAATAGCTTGAAGAATAACTTGTAGTATAGCTTGTAGAATAGTGGCTAATAGTTTGTATAATAAAATCTTGTAGAATAGGCTGCAGAATAACTATTAGAAGAATAGCTTGTAGAATAGCTTGTAGAAAAGAGTGTAGAAGAATAGCTTGTAGAATAGCTAGTAGAATAATAGCTTGTAGAATAGCTAGTAGAAGAAAAGCTTGAAAAATAAGATTTTGTAGAATAATAGCTTGCTGAAAAGCATATAGAATAGCTTGTAATATAATAGCGTGTAATATAATAGCTTGTAGAATAATAGCTTGTGGAAGAATAGCTTGTCATGGAATAGCTTGTAGAATAATAGCTTGTAGTAGAATATCTTGTAATATAAAGCTTATAGAATAAAATCTTGTAGAATAGCTTGTAGAATAATATCGTATATAATAGCTTGTACTAGAATAGCTTATAGAATAGCTTGTAGAATAATAGCTCATAGAATAGCTTATAGAATAGCTTGTGGAATAATAGGTCATAGAATAGCTTGTAGAATAATAGCTGGTAGAACAGATTGCAGAATAATAGCTTGTATAATAGCTTGTAGTATAATATATTGAAGAAGAATAGCTTGCAGAATAGCTTGAAGAAGAATAGTTTGTAGAATAATAGCTTGTTGAATAGCTTATATAATAGCTTGTAATAGAATAGCATGTAGAATAATAGCTTGTAGTAGAATAGCTTGTAATAGAATAGCTTGTAGAATAATAGCTTGTAGAATAGCTTGTAGAATAACAGCTTGTAGAATAATAGCTTATATAATAGCTTGCACTAGAGTAGCTTGAAGTAGAATAGATTGTATAATAGCTTGTGGTAGAATAGCTTGCAGAATAGCTTGTAGAGTTTGCTTGTAGAATAATATCTTATAGAATATATTGTAGTAGAACAGTTTCTAGAATAATAGCTTGTAGTAGAACAGCTTGTAGAATAATAGCTTGTAAAATAGATTGCAGAATAATAGCTTGTAGAATAGCTTGTAGAATAACAGCTTGTAGAATAATAGCTTATATAATAGCTTGTACTAGAGTAGCTTGAAGTAGAATAGATTGTATAATAGCTTGTGGTAGAATAGCTTGCAGAATAGCTTGTAGAGTTTGCTTGTAGAATAATAGCTTATAGAATATATTGTAGTAGAACAGTTTCTAGAATAATAGCTTGTAGTAGAACAGCTTGTAGAATAATAGCTTGTAAAATAGATTGCAGAATAATAGCTTGTAGAATAGCTTGTAGAATAACAGCTTGTAGAATAATAGCTTATATAATAGCTTGTACTAGAGTAGCTTGAAGTAGAATAGATTGTATAATAGCTTGTGGTAGAATAGCTTGCAGAATAGCTTGTAGAGTTTGCTTGTAGAATAATAGCTTATAGAATATATTGTAGTAGAACAGTTTCTAGAATAATAGCTTGTAGTAGAACAGCTTGTAGAATAATAGCTTGTAAAATAGATTGCAGAATAATAGCTTGTAGAATAGCTTGTAGAATAACAGCTTGTAGAATAATAGCTTATATAATAGCTTGTACTAGAGTAGCTTGAAGTAGAATAGATTGTATAATAGCTTGTGGTAGAATAGCTTGCAGAATAGCTTGTAGAGTTTGCTTGTATAATAATAGCTTATAGAATATATTGTAGTAGAACAGTTTCTAGAATAATAGCTTGTAGTAGAACAGCTTGTAGAATAATAGCTTGTAAAATAGATTGCAGAATAATAGCTTGTAGAATAGCTTGTAGTTTAATAGCGTGAAGACGAATAGCTTTTAGAATAGCTTGTAGTGGAATATCTTGTAGAATAATAGCTTATAGAATAGCTTGTAGAAAAGCTTGTAGAAAAAAAGCTTATAGAATAACTTATAGAATAGCTTGTAGAGTTTGCTTGTAGAATAATAGCTTATAGAATATCTTGTAGTAGAACAGTTTCTAGAATAATAGCTTATAGCAGAACAGCTTGTAGAATAATAGCTCGTAGAATAGATTGCAGAATAATAGCTTGTAGAATAGCTTGTAGTTTAATAGCTTGAAGAAGAATAGCTTGTAGAATAGCTTGTAGAATAACTTGTAGTAGAATAGCTTCTGGTAGAATAGCTTGTAGAATAGCTTGTAGAATAGCTTGTAGGATAAAAGCATGTAGAATAGCTTGCAGAATAGCTTGTAGACGAATAGCTTGTAGACGAATAGCTTGTAGAAGAATAGCTCGTAGGTGAATAGCTTGTAGTAGAATAGCTTGTAGAATAACTAGTAGAAGAATAGCTTGTAGAAAATAGTGTAGAAGAATAGCTTGTAGAATAGCTTGTAAAAAAAACGCGTAGAAGAATAGCTTGTAGAATAGGTTGTAGAAGAATAGCTTTAAGAAGAATAGTTTGTAGAATAATATCTTGTAGAATAATAGCTTATATAATACCTTATAGAATAGCTTGTAGAATAACAGCTTCTAGAATAATAGCTTATATAATAGCTTGCACTAAAATAGCTTGTAGTAGAATAGCTTATATAATAGCTTGTAATAAAATAGCTTGTAGTAGAATAGCTTGTCGTAGAATAGCTTGTAGAATAGCTTGTGGTATAATAGCTGGTAGTAGACTAGCTTGTCGTAGAATAGCTTATAGAATAGCTTGTAGAAGAATAGTTTGTAGAAGATTAGCTTGTAAAATAATAACTTATAGAATAGCTTACAGAATAGCTTGTAGAATAATAGCTTGTAGTAGAATAGCTGGTAGAAAAATAGCTTGCAGAATAGCTTGTAGAATAATTGCTTATATAATAGCTAGTTCTAGAATAGCTTGTCGTAGAATAGATTGTAGAATAGCGTGTATTTGAATAGCTTGTAGAATAGCTTGTAAAATAACTTGTAGATGAATAGCTTATAGAATAGCTTTTAGAAAAATAGTTTGCAGAAGAATAGCTTATAGAATAGCTTACAGAATAGCTTGTAGAATAATAGTTTGTAGAATATCTTATATAATAGCTTACAGAATAGCTTGTAGTAGAACAGCTTGTAGAATAATAGCTCATAGAACCTTTGACTCATTCCTCTCTGCCTCCTTCTTTCCACTCCTCTCCTCTTTTGACCTCACCCTCTCACCTTCCCCCCCTACTCACAAGGCAGGCAATACGCTCGACCTCATCTTTACTAGATGCTGTTCCTCCACTAACCTCATTGCAACTCCCCTCCAAGTCTCCGACCACTACCTTGTATCCTTTTCCCTCTCGCTCTCATCCAACACTTCCCACACTGCCCCTACTCTGATGGTATCGCGCCGTCCCAACCTTCGCTCTCTCTCCCCCGCTACTCTCTCCTCTTCCATCCTATCATCTCTTCCCTCTGCTCAAACCTTCTCCAACCTATCTCCTGATTCTGCCTCCTCAACCCTCCTCTCCTCCCTTTCTGCATCCTTTGACTCTCTATGTCCCCTATCCTCCAGGCCGGCTCGGTCCTCCCCTCCCGCTCCGTGGCTCGACGACTCATTGCGAGCTCACAGAACAGGGCTCCGGGCAGCCGAGCGGAAATGGAGGAAAACTCGCCTCCCTGCGGACCTGGCATCCTTTCATTCCCTCCTCTCTACATTTTCCTCCTCTGTCTCTGCTGCTAAAGCCACTTTCTACCACTCTAAATTCCAAGCATCTGCCTCTAACCCTAGGAAGCTCTTTGCCACCTTCTCCCCCTCCCCCCCCCTCCTCCCTCTCTGCAGATGACTTCGTCAACCATTTTGAAAAGAAGGTCGACGACATCCGATCCTCGTTTGCTAAGTCAAACGACACCGCTGGTTCTGCTCACACTGCCCTACCCTGTGCTCTGACCTCTTTCTCCCTCTCTCTCCAGATGACATCTCGCGTCTTGTGACGGCCGGCCGCCCAACAACCTGCCCGCTTGACCCTATCCCCTCCTCTCTTCTCCAGACCATCTCCGGTGACCTTCTCCCTTACCTCACCTCGCTCATCAACTCATCCCTGACCGCTGGCTACGTCCCTCCCGTCTTCAAGAGAGCGAGAGTTGCACCCTTCTGAAAAAACCTACACTCGATCCCTCCGATGTCAACAACTACAGACCAGTATCCCTTCTTTCTTTTCTCTCCAAAACTCTTGAACGTGCCGTCCTTGGCCAGCTCTCCCGCTATCTCTCTCAGAATGACCTTCTTGATCCAAATCAGTCAGGTTTCAAGACTAGTCATTCAACTGAGACTGCTCTTCTCTGTATCACGGAGGCGCTCCGCACTGCTAAAGCTAACTCTCTCTCCTCTGCTCTCATCCTTCTAGACCTATCGGCTGCCTTCGATACTGTGAACCATCAGATCCTCCTCTCCACCCTCTCCGAGTTGGGCATCTCCGGCGCGGCCCACGCTTGGATTGCGTCCTACCTGACAGGTCGCTCCTACCAGGTGGCGTGGCGAGAATCCGTCTCCTCACCACGTGCTCTCACCACTGGTGTCCCCCAGGGCTCTGTTCTAGGCCCTCTCCTATTCTCGCTATACACCAAGTCACTTGGCTCTGTCATAACCTCACATGGTCTCTCCTATCATTGCTATGCAGACGACACACAATTAATCTTCTCCTTTCCCCCTTCTGACGACCAGGTGGCGAATCGCATCTCTGCATGTCTGGCAGACATATCAGTGTGGATGACGGATCATCACCTCAAGCTGAACCTCGGCAAGACGGAGCTGCTCTTCCTCCCGGGGAAGGACTGCCCGTTCCATGATCTCGCCATCACGTTTGACAACTCCATTGTGTCCTCGTCCCAGAGCGCTAAGAACCTTGGCGTGATCCTGGACAACACCCTGTCGTTCTCAAATAACATCAAGGCGGTGGCCCGTTCCTGTAGGTTCATGCTCTACAACATCCGCAGAGTACGACCCTGCCTCACACAGGAAGCGGCGCAGGTCCTAATCCAGGCACTTGTCATCTCCCGTCTGGATTACTGCAACTCGCTGTTGGCTGGGCTCCCTGCCTGTGCCATTAAACCCCTACAACTCATCCAGAACGCCGCAGCCCGTCTGGTGTTCAACCTTCCCAAGTTCTCTCACGTCACCCCGCTCCTCCGCTCTCTCCACTGGCTTCCAGTTGAAGCTCGCATCCGCTACAAGACCATGGTGCTTGCCTACGGAGCTGTGAGGGGAACGGCACCTCAGTACCTCCAGGCTCTGATCAGGCCCTACACCCAAACAAGGGCACTGCGTTCATCCACCTCTGGCCTGCTCGCCTCCCTACCACTGAGGAAGTACAGTTCCCGCTCAGCCCAGTCAAAACTGTTCGCTGCTCTGGCCCCCAATGGTGGAACAAACTCCCTCACGACGCCAGGACAGCGGAGTCAATCACCACCTTCCGGAGACACCTGAAACCCCACTTTTAAGGAATACCTAGGATAGGATAAAGTAATCCTTCTCACCCCCTTAAAAGACCTAGATGCACTATTGTAAAGTGGCTGTTCCACTGGATGTCATAAGGTGAAAGCACCAATTTGTAAGTCGCTCTGGATAAGAGCGTAATTGTTCTTGGAAATTGAAATGTAATTGTTCTTGGAAAGAAATGGGGAATTAATCATACAAAATAAGCACAATGTTAAGCTAAGCTTGCCGACAAAATGAACCCCTTTCAAATACAGACAAAGCAGTGTAAATCAATCTGAATGAAAGAGATTGGGAGTCAATGTGATATGTGGTAAGAGAGTAATAGGATACGGCATGTGTCAAAATTGATTGATTGCTGACCTTAAGACCTGATGACGTGTACTGAATATGTGCCCCCGCCCCGCCCCCCCCTGTTCGTGTGGTCATGTGTTAGAGGGTGTTTGAACTTTTGGGGCCCATGCCCCCCCTCCACCCCCCAGTTTTATCTCCCTTATGGTTGTTATCTATGAAGCAGGAATGTCTGGGGCTATAGATAGCGCTGGGACATAGGCATTATAAATGTCCAGAACAAGCCATTTTTAAGACCTGAATATGTGTGTGTGTGTGTGTGTGGGTGTGTGTGAGAAACAAGGAATGTGTGTGGGTGTGTGTGTGTGTTAGAAACAAGGTCCCTTGGGCATTGTGTCCATTTCAGGCTTTAAACAACAATTAAACAGCCATCTAAATAATGTTTCTCAGCCTAGTTTCCTATTGAGTTCTCTTTATATGTACAGGCACAGAGCTTCCAGATGTCTCCAAGGATTTTCAGTGCATGTACACACGGGGAGATTAGAACCCCAAAGAAAAGATCCTAAAGGTACTTTCAGATTCAGGTTTAACATGACAGCCGCTTTATGAAAGGCATTTACTTATGGCTAAACAGCTTCTACACAGTTTATTAATTAATGCTGTGGGATGAAATGAGGTGTTTCTAGGAGGTCTTAAACAGATCTACAGTGAAACAAACATGTACACTCTACACACATATTTATTGACTTTTAAAAAGACCACAGTAACATGACAGAATTTGTGCAAAGGCAACGAAATCTGCTAGGGGATATTAAATGTACAACAGTAGTATTCTGTAACAAGCAATACGTGTTAAACATGAGGCACATGCAATCATGACCGCCTCTTTATGAAAGGCCTTTAATTAGGTGTTTCTAGGAGGGCTTAAACAAATATACAGTGAAACAAACATGGACACTTTACACACATTTTTATTGACTTTTAAAAAGACCACAGTAACATGACAGAATTTGTGCAAAGGCAACGAAATCTGCTAGGGGATATTAAATGTACAACAGTAGTATTCTGTAACAAGCAATACGTGTTAAACATGAGGCACAGGCAATCATGACAGCCTCTTTATGAAAGGCCTTTAACTATGGCTAAACAGTTTTCTACACATCTTATTCATTAATGATGTGGGCATACCCAGGATTTACAGGCAGGACGTTTGATCTACACAGGGAGGGAAAACTTACGGAGTTATGATGGAGCGGGCAAGCGTCTTTGAGTTGGTGAATTCGAAACGAATAATGGTCTTGTAGCTCCCTTCAGTAACCACGAGCACAACCGTTCCATGATTTTAACTGGCGGCTTTATTCTGTAGTTTCAGTGAGAATTATCCCCTTCAGTGAGAACTATAAAGTAAATTAAAAATACAGTTAAGCACACTCTTACAACATTATCTTAGGAGTGACTTATTAGCTTGGTATAACTCTGAAGTGCTTACATACATAACAGTTTAACCGGCGTTATAACGGGTTCAGATTAAACACATGAATAAAGGAAAAAATACCTCATTGGCTGCTTATTACAGAAGGGAGGAAATCTAACTTCACACTTATTATTCCTGGCATGAATTCACACTTCATCCTAACATACACTCTTCAACCTTTATGAACTACACCCGATGACATGAAAACTTAGCTAACGCAGCGCAGGATTGCCTTCCCTACAAAAGTGTGTTGCTACAATAAGGATCCCCAGTTACAACAGTATTAGCTACGTAGTTCCGCTTGTATTATCATTTTCCCCACAGCGGACACATAAACAATACAAACAAAAGACAACGACATAACCTGTAAGTCTAACTGTCAGTTACAGGTCGGGGCTAACAGGACCCTTTATCTGTAAGAAATAGTAAACATTTTGGAATTATAACATGTGTTAAAATGTAGGTACAAAATATTTTGAATTA
The DNA here is from genome assembly GCF_034236695.1 of Oncorhynchus nerka. NCBI lineage: Eukaryota > Metazoa > Chordata > Actinopteri > Salmoniformes > Salmonidae > Oncorhynchus > Oncorhynchus nerka. Next base: position 11,935,582 of record NC_088423.1, on the reverse strand, counting down.
AATCACTGGTTTTAAAAATGTATCTCACGCTTTAACGATAGGGGAAGAGGTCATTTCATATTTCGTTTTAGGGGGGGTTATTAACTTTATGGAAAACAATATTCACACAAACAACACCGCTTAGAGCAGCTTGGAGATTATTAGCCATGTAAGCGGGGAGCAAAAGAGCGGATTTAACCAACTCTGTAAAAACCCCGACACGGGGTATGATAACTCTGACGCGTACGTCTAATGAATATTGTAGATGTTTACAACTGAGGGAGTTGACAGTAGGTCAATGAGATGTATAAAGGCAAATTGACATAACGGACCTCAAAGACCAACAGCCTACTTAATAATATAGAATGCAGGGGTGTGTAATGAACATGTAACCATTATAAAACTAAAACAACAAAAAAAATGTCTCGAAACACACACATAGTTAGGGACAGAACGTGGAGCATATACTTTAACACTGTTACCACAGCTTTAGCGCAAACCCACAGCCCCGAATATTTAGCTGCCAGGACAGATTAAAAAAGAGATGTGAATAAGGGAATCCCTCCTAATAGATATTTCTGAAGGCTACTGGACATAGGTGATTGGGAAGCGACTGTTAGACGTAGATTCTCAGAAGCAATTTATAGTCTTTCCTACAATGGTATGTTATAAAGTTTGTAATAATGTACAACTGTAGGTCTCCAATGTTTTTACATAAAAACACTAATGATGCATGTTTAAATAGTAGTACAATTTGGTAATTAATTCGAACATGTCTTTAAAAAGTTAGTACTATATATTTTGGGTCTTAAATCAATGGTTTTAAAACAGTATCTCACCCTTTAACGAAGGGAAAATGTCCTTTCCAGCCATCAACCACGTCTGTCACGAAGAAAAAATACAGAAAATCCGGGTGCGTGCGTGCGTGAGTGTGCGGTACAACTGTAGGCCTCCAATGTTTTTACATAAAATACGAATGATTCTTGTTTAAATAGTAGTACAATTTGGTCATTAATTCTAACACGTCTTTAAAACGTATGTACTAAATATTTTGGAATTAAATCACTGGTTTAAAAATGTATCTCACCCTTTAACGATAGGAAAATGTCCTTTCCCGACATCACCCCGGTCTGTCACGAAGAAAAAGACACGGAAAATCAGGGTGCGTGCATGAGTGTGCGTGTGACGGAGCAGCAGGAGTGTGTGTGTGTGTGTGTGTGTTTGTTTCAAAAACAAAGGGTGTGGGTGTGTGTTCAACAGGGGCCCAAGCATGTAGCCCCATTCTATCTGTAGAGAATCGTTTGAAACCAAGGTGTGCACTATCATGCATAAGGCATGTCGAGATATCAGCCGACCACCCGGGGTTAAACATAGATACCTCTAATCTGCGGCCGGTGATCCCCCCACCCCGGTTGCAGACAGAATGTCACGACATCCCCTCCTGTTGTTTGAATTCATAGCCTTTGTTCTCTAAACCAAATATCCTGTATCGGAGGAACCGATGAAACAGACAGTATTAGGTCTTTTTGTATGAAAGGTCTACGAACGTTGGAACATCTACAACTATTGAAGATGCAAAAAGGGGTTTTCAGAAAAACATTTGGTTTGCAGATATGTATTATTATAAAAATAATATAACATTATTATCATAATCTAAAACACTTTAAAGGAGCTCTAATTCAAACATGCAAGGATATATATATATATATATATATATATATATATATATATATATATATATATATATATATATATATGATACGATTACCCACTTTAAAACTGTTGCTGCAAAATCACTTCTCAATGGGTGTACATTTCAAGCTTTCAACAACAATAAACCAACCAGCTCAATAATGTTTCTCAGACTTACACACTGTTGAGTTTTCCTAGTTAGTAAAGAAACAACCACTAAGTCAAAACTACACGAATTGCCATTATTTTAGTTAACAGCCACCCATGGTTGAATTTGGTACTTTTTCTTTGTACATGCACCAAGCCTCCAAGGGGGGTGACAACCGTATTCCTAATGAGAAATATAGTCTAATAAAACAAATGTCTGCATAATGAAAGACATGGAAACTGTAGCCAACAATGTATTTTGAGCTGTTTTAAACAGGGATATTGTCAGTAAGGTCACAAACTAACAATAGACAATAGTTATTGTGGGCGGTTTAGGGTTAAAATATAGGGGAAGGATCAGGAATGTTAGAGATTTGGTCACTGGGGCGATTTTGAAAGAGCGAGATTAGAACCACAAAGTAATAGGGTGGTAAGAGATCCTAAAGGTAATTTCATATTTCGGTTTAGGTGTTATTAACTTTATGGAAAACAATATTCCCACTATGTGGATTATAAACATGTACGTACATAAAGAGCCAACACATCAAGTATAACAGGGATGAGTGGGGATTCATAGTACAGCAGGAGGCTTCTGTAACCTGCAATACGTGTTAAATATGTTTTACATACATCCATGACTGAATGGTTTCACAAACTACCTTTAAAGATTTTGTAAGAAAGTTGTAACAGGCCTCATTCACCAGTCTAGAGATGAACCCAGAGACACCAAAAACATCAACGTTTAGACCAGCTTGGAGATTATTACCCATGTAAGGGGGGAGCAAAGATGACAACCGTATACCTAATGAGAAATATAGTCTAATAAAACAAATGTCGGCATAATGAAAGACATGAAAACTGTAGCCAACAATGTATTTTGAGCTGTTTTAAACGGGGACATTGTCAGTAAGGTCACTGAGACTAACAATAGACAATAGTTATTGTGGGCGGTTTAGGGTTAAAATATATGGGAAGGATCAGGAATGTTAGAGATTTGGTCACTGGGGCAAAAGAGGGAGATTAGAACCACAAAGTAAGAGGGTGGTAAGAGATCCTAAAGGTAATTTCATATTTCGGTTTAGGTGTTATTAACTTTATGGAAAACAATATTCCCACTATGTGGATTATAAACATGTACGTACATAAAGAGCCAACACATCAAGATATAACAGGGATGAGTGGTGATTCATAGTACAACAGGAGGCTTCTGTAACCTGCAATACGTGTTAAATATGTTTTACATATATCCATGACTGAATGGTTTCACAAACTACCTTTAAAGGTTTTGTAAGAAAGTTGTAACAGGCCTCATTCACCAGTCTAGAGATGAACCAGTCTAGAGATATATCATGGGTAACTCCCTTTTTCATGGTTAATTGATAGGTGTTCAATTCTGTGGCCTGAGAATCCAAAATACTTTGCACAACATATACATTAACCATGAAAAAGGGAGTTACCCATGATATACACTATTGTGTTCTATGTTGGTAGGTCTAATAAACAGATATATTGTATACATTGATAATATTATTTTGTCAGAAATTCAAGCCGTTGATACAGTTGTGTACTCTATCGCCCGCCCTGCTGCTCGTGCTCTATCTGAACTACATTATGCAAATTATTCTAATGATTGAAGTGTATCAAGCTATTAAGCTGACTTAAAAACATATTTATGAGTTAGTTAATTCAGAATCTGAATATAAAAAGTGGCTTCTTACATAGAAATGGGTCAGGCCTCTTGCTCAATAGCACAAAGCAGGTCATTCAATCTATGTTCTTACTGGTTCTAGACTATGTTGAAATCATCTAAATGAATGCAACGACCACTTCATTCAAAACTATAGATGCATTTGACCGTAGAGGTAAATCAGCTCTTTGCTCCCCCCTTACATTGGTAATAATCTCCAAGCTGCTCTAAACGTTGATGTTTTTGGTGTCTCTGGGTTCATCTCTAGACTGGTGAATGAGGCCTGTTACAACTTTCTTACAAAATCTTTAAAGGTAGTTTGTGAAACCATTCAGTCATGGATGTATGTAAAACATATTTAACACGTATTGCAGGTTACAGAAGCCTCCTGCTGTACTATGAATCCCCACTTATCCCTGTTATACTTGATGTGTTGGCTCTCTATGTACGTACATGTTTATAATCCACATAGTGGGAATATTGTTTTCCATAAAGTTAATAACACCTAAACCGAAATATGAAATTACCTTTAGGATCTCTTACCACCCTCTTACTTTGTGGTTCTAATCTCCCTCTTTTGCCCCAGTGACCAAATCTCTAACATTCCTGATCCTTCCCATATATTTTAACCCTAAACCGCCCACAATAACTATTGTCTATTGTTAGTCTCAGTGACCTTACTGACAATGTCCCCGTTTAAAACAACTCAAAATACATTGTTGGCTACAGTTTTCATGTCTTTCATTATGCCGACATTTGTTTTATTAGACTATATTTCTCATTAGGTATACGGTTGTCATCTTTGCTCCCCCCTTACATGGGTAATAATCTCCAAGCTGGTCTAAACGTTGATGTTTTTGGTGTCTCTGGGTTCATCTCTAGACTGGTGAATGAGGCCTGTTACAACTTTCTTACAAAATCTTTAAAGGTAGTTTGTGAAACCATTCAGTCATGGATGTATGTAAAACATATTTAACACGTATTGCAGGTTACAGAAGCCTCCTGCTGTACTATGAATCCCCACTCATCCCTGTTATACTTGATGTGTTGGCTCTTTATGTACGTACATGTTTATAATCCACATAGTGGGAATATTGTTTTCCATAAAGTTAATAACACCTAAACCGAAATATGAAATTACCTTTAGGATCTCTTACCACCCTATTACTTTGTGGTTCTAATCTCGCTCTTTCAAAATCGCCCCAGTGACCAAATCTCTAACATTCCTGATCCTTCCCCTATATTTTAACCCTAAACCGCCCACAATAACTATTGTCTATTGTTAGTTTGTGACCTTACTGACAATATCCCTGTTTAAAACAGCTCAAAATACATTGTTGGCTACAGTTTCCATGTCTTTCATTATGCAGACATTTGTTTTATTAGACTATATTTCTCATTAGGAATACGGTTGTCACCCCCCTTGGAGGCTTGGTGCATGTACAAAGAAAAAGTACCAAATTCAACCATGGGTGGCTGTTAACTAAAATAATGGCAATTCGTGTAGTTTTGACTTAGTGGTTGTTTCTTTACTAACTAGGAAAACTCAACAGTGTGTAAGTCTGAGAAACATTATTGAGCTGGTTGGTTTATTGTTTTCATTTCATTTCATTACAGTACAACGGCTTGATTTGTTTGATCGTAGCTAGCTACATAGCTAGCTACACAGCCGTCTTTGTATCAAAGATAATTGTGTAGTCTAGAGCGACTTCCTAGGTTAGTTAGCCAGCTATTGTAGTTCTTTTAGCAACGTAACGTAATCAACACTGCTAGCTAGCCAGCTAGCCCCGAATAGCAGCACAGTAGAAACTATTACACTCAACGGAACGACTTGATTAGTGTAGTGTCAACAACGCAGCCAATGCCAACTAGCCTACTTAGTCAACAACGCAGCCTCTGCCAGCTAGCCTACTTCAGCAGTACTGTATCATTTTAATCATTTTAGTCAATAAGATTCTTGCTACGTAAGCAACTCTCTGAACACTCGTGACGTGTAGTCCACTTGTCATTCCAATCTCCTTTGCATTAGCGTAGCCTCTTGTGTAGCCTGTCAACTATGTGTCTGTCTATCCCTGTTCTCTCCTCTCTGCACAGACCATACAAACGCTCCACACCGCGTGGCAGCGGATTATTACCCAATCTGGTGGTCCCAGCGCGCAACCCACGTGGGTTCCAGGTCTCCGGTAGCCTCTGGAACTGCCGATCTGCGGCCAACAAGGCAGAGTTCATCTCCGCCTATGTCTCCCTCAGTCCCTCGACTTCTTGGCACTGACGGAAACATGGATCACCACAGACAACACTGCTACTCCTACTGCTCTCTTTCGTCTGCCCACGTGTTCTCGCACACCCCGAGCTTCTGGTCAGCGGGGTGGTGGCACCGGGATCCTCATCTCTCCCAAGTGGTCATTCTCTCTTTCTCCCTTACCCATCTGTCTATCGCCTCCTTTGAATTCCATGCTGTCACAGTTACCAGCCCTTTCAAGCTTAACATCCTTATCATTTATCGCCCTCCAGGTTCCTCGGAGAGTTCATCAATGAGCTTGATGCCTTGATAAGCTCCTTTCCTGAGGACGGCTCACCTCTCACAGTTCTGGGCGACTTTAACCTCCCCACGCCTACCTTTGACTCATTCCTCTCTGCCTCCTTCTTTCCACTCCTCTCCTCTTTTGACCTCACCCTCTCACCTTCCCCCCTACTCACAAAGGCAGGAAATACGCTCGACCTCATCTTTACTAGATGCTGTTCTTCCACTAACCTCGTTGCAACTCCCCTCCAAGTCTCCGACCACTACCTTGTATCCTTTCCCTCTCGCTCTCATCCAACACTTCCCACACTGCCCCTACTCGGATGGTATCGCGCCGTCCCAACCTTCGCTCTCTCTCCCCGCTAAAAAGCTCTCCTCCCTCCATCCTATCATCTCTTCCCTCTGCTCAAACCTTCTCCAACCTATCTCCTGATTCTGCCTCCTCAACCCTCCTCTCCTCCCTTTCTGCATCCTTTGACTCTCTATGTCCCTATCCTCCAGGCCGGCTCGGTCCTCCCCTCCCCGCTCCGTGGCTCGACGACTCATTGCGAGCTCACAGAACAGGGCTCCGGGCAGCCGGCGGAAATGGAGGAAAACTCGCCTCCCCTGCGGACCTGACATCCTTTCACTCCCTCCTCTCTACATTTTCCTCTTCTCTCTCTGCTGCTAAAGCCACTTTCTACCACTCTAAATTCCAAGCATCTGCCTCTAACCCTAGGAAGCTCTTTGCAACCTTCTCCTCCCTCCTGAATCCTCCTCCCCCTCCCCCCTCCTCCCTCTCTGCAGATGACTTCGTCAACCATTTTGAAAAGAAGGTCGACGACATCCGATCCTCGTTTGCTAAGTCAAACGACACCGCTGGTTCTGCTCACACTGCCCTACCCTGTGCTCTGACCTCTTTCTCCCCTCTCTCTCCAGATGAAATCTCGCGTCTTGTGACGGCCGGCCGCCCTACAACCTGCCCGCTTGACCCTATCCCCTCCTCTCTTCTCCAGACCATTTCCGGAGACCTCCTCCCTTACCTCACCTCGCTCATCAACTCATCCCTGACCGCTGGCTACGTCCCTTCCGTCTTCAAGAGAGCGAGAGTTGCACCCCTTCTGAAAAAACCTACACTCGATCCCTCCGATGTCAACAACTACAGACCAGTATCCCTTCTTTCTTTTCTCTCCAAAACTCTTGAACGTGCCGTCCTTGGCCAGCTCTCCCGCTATCTCTCCCAGAATGACCTTCTTGATCCAAATCAGTCAGGTTTCAAGACTAGTCATTCAACTGAGACTGCTCTTCTCTGTATCACGGAGGCGCTCCGCACTGCTAAAGCTAACTCTCTCCCTCTGCTCTCATCCTTCTAGACCTATCGGCTGCCTTCGATACTGTGAACCATCAGATCCTCCTCTCCACCCTCTCCGAGTTGGGCATCTCCGGCGCGGCCCACGCTTGGATTGCGTCCTACCTGACAGGTCGCTCCTACCAGGTGGCGTGGCGAGAATCCGTCTCCACACCACGTGCTCTCACCACTGGTGTCCCCCAGGGCTCTGTTCTAGGCCCTCTCCTATTCTCGCTATACACCAAGTCACTTGGCTCTGTCATAACCTCACATGGTCTCTCCTATCATTGCTATGCAGACGACACACAATTAATCTTCTCCTTTCCCCCTTCTGATGACCAGGTGGCGAATCGAATCTCTGCATGTCTGGCAGACATATCCGTGTGGATGACGGATCACCACCTCAAGCTGAACCTCGGCAAGACGGAACTGCTCTTCCTCCCGGGGAAGGACTGCCCGTTCCATGATCTCGCCATCACGGTTGACAACTCCATTGTGTCCTCCTCCCAGAGCGCTAAGAACCTTGGCGTGATCCTGGACAACACCCTGTCGTTCTCAACTAACATCAAGGCGGTGGCCCGTTCCTGTAGGTTCATGCTCTACAACATCCGCAGAGTACGACCCTGCCTCACACAGGAAGCGGCGCAGGTCCTAATCCAGGCACTTGTCATCTCCCGTCTGGATTACTGCAACTCGCTGTTGGCTGGGCTCCCTGCCTGTGCCATTAAACCCCTACAACTCATCCAGAACGCCGCAGCCCGTCTGGTGTTCAACCTTCCCAAGTTCTCTCACGTCACCCCGCTCCTCCGCTCCCTCCACTGGCTTCCAGTTGAAGCTCGCATCCGCTACAAGACCATGGTGCTTGCCTACGGAGCTGTGAGGGGAACGGCACCTCAGTACCTCCAGGCTCTGATCAGGCCCTACACCCAAACAAGGGCACTGCGTTCATCCACCTTGGCCTGCTCGCCTCCCTACCACTGAGGAAGTACAGTTCCCGCTCAGCCCAGTCAAAACTGTTCGCTGCTCTGGCCCCCAATGGTGGAACAAACTCCCTCACGACGCCAGGACAGCGGAGTCAATCACCACCTTCCGGAGACACCTGAAACCCCACCTCTTTAAGGAATACCTAGGATAGGATAAAGTAATCCCTCTCACCCCCCCTCCCCCTGAAAAGATTTAGATGCACTACTGTTCCACTGGAGGTCATAAGGTGAATGCACCAATTTGTAAGTCGCTCTGGATAAGAGCGTCTGCTAAATGACTTAAATGTAATGAAATGTAATTGTTGTTGAAAGCTTGAAATGTACACCCATTGAGAAGTGATTTTGCAGCAACAGTTTTAAAGTGGGTAATCGTATCATATATATATATATATATATATATATATATATATATCCTTGCATGTTTGAATTAGAGCTCCTTTAAAGTGTTTTAGATTATGATAATAATGTTATATTATTTTTATAATAATACATATCTGCAAACCAAATGTTTTTCTGAAAACCCCTTTTTGCATCTTCAATAGTTGTAGATGTTCCAACGTTCGTAGACCTTTCATACAAAAAGACCTAATACTGTCTGTTTCATCGGTTCCTCCGATACAGGATATTTGGTTTAGAGAACAAAGGCTATGAATTCAAACAACAGGAGGGGATGTCGTGACATTCTGTCTGCAACCGGGGGTGGGGGATCACCGATAATAAGATTAGAGGTATCTATGTTTAACCCCGGGTGGTCGGCTGATATCTCGACATGCCTTATGCATGATAGTGCACACCTTGGTTTCAAACGATTCTCTACAGATAGAATGGGGCTACATGCTTGGGCCCCTGTTGAACACACACCCACACCCTTTGTTTTTGAAACAAACACACACACACACACACACTCCTGCTGCTCCGTCACACGCACACTCATGCACGCACCCTGATTTTCCGTGTCTTTTTTCTTCGTGACAGACCGGGGTGATGTCGGGAAAGGACATTTTCCTATCGTTAAAGGGTGAGATACATTTTTAAACCAGTGATTTAATTCCAAAATATTTAGTACATACGTTTTAAAGACGTGTTAGAATTAATGACCAAATTGTACTACTATTTAAACAAGAATCATTCGTATTTTATGTAAAAACATTGGAGGCCTACAGTTGTACAAACGCACACTCACGCACGCACGCACCCGGATTTTCTGTATTTTTTCTTCGTGACAGACGTGGTTGATGGCTGGAAAGGACATTTTCCTTCGTTAAAGGGTGAGATACTGTTTTAAAACCATTGATTTAAGACCCAAAATATATAGTACTAACTTTTTAAAGACATGTTCGAATTAATTACCAAATTGTACTACTATTTAAACATGCATCATTAGTGTTTTTATGTAAAAACATTGAGACCTACAGTTGTACATTATTACAAACTTTATAACATACCATTGTAGGAAAGACTATAAATTGCTTCTGAGAATCTACGTCTAACAGTCGCTTCCCAATCACCTATGTCCAGTAGCCTTCAGAAATATCTATTAGGAGGGATTCCCTTATTCACATCTCTTTTTTAATCTGTCCTGGCAGCTAAATATTCGGGGCTGTGGGTTTGCGCTAAAGCTGTGGTAACAGTGTTAAAGTATATGCTCCACGTTCTGTCCCTAACTATGTGTGTGTTTCGAGACATTTTTTTTGTTGTTTTAGTTTTATAATGGTTACATGTTCATTACACACCCCTGCATTCTATATTATTAAGTAGGCTGTTGGTCTTTGAGGTCCGTTATGTCAATTTGCCTTTATACATCTCATTGACCTACTGTCAACTCCCTCAGTTGTAAACATCTACAATAATCATTAGACGTACGCGTCAGAGTTATCATACCCCGTGTCGGGGTTTGTACAGAGTTGGTTAAATCCGCTCTTTTGCTCCCCGCTTACATGGCTAATAATCTCCAAGCTGCTCTAAAGCGGTGTTGTTTGTGTGAATATTGTTTTCCATAAAGTTAATAACCCCCCCTAAAACGAAATATGAAATGACCTCTTCCCCTATCGTTAAAGCGTGAGATACATTTTTAAAACCAGTGATTTAATTCAAAATATTTTGTACCTACATTTTAACACATGTTATAATTCCAAAATGTTTACTATTTCTTACAGATAAAGGGTCCTGTTAGCCCCGACCTGTAACTGACAGTTAGACTTACAGGTTATGTCGTTGTCTTTTGTTTGTATTGTTTATGTGTCCGCTGTGCGGGGAAAATGATAATACAAGCGGAACTACGTAGCTAATACTGTTGTAACTGGGGATCCTTATTGTAGCAACACACTTTTGTAGGGAAGGCAATCCTGCGCTGCGTTAGCTAAGTTTTCATGTCATCGGGTGTAGTTCATAAAGGTTGAAGAGTGTATGTTAGGATGAAGTGTGAATTCATGCCAGGAATAATAAGTGTGAAGTTTGATTTCCTCCCTTCTGTAATAAGCAGCCAATGAGGTATTTTTTCCTTTATTCATGTGTTTAATCTGAACCCGTTATAACGCCGGTTAAACTGTTATGTATGTAAGCACTTCAGAGTTATACCAAGCTAATAAGTCACTCCTAAGATAATGTTGTAAGAGTGTGCTTAACTGTATTTTTAATTTACTTTATAGTTCTCACTGAAGGGGATAATTCTCACTGAAACTACAGAATAAAGCCGCCAGTTAAAATCATGGAACGGTTGTGCTCGTGGTTACTGAAGGGAGCTACAAGACCATTATTCGTTTCGAATTCACCAACTCAAAGACGCTTGCCCGCTCCATCATAACTCCGTAAGTTTTCCCTCCCTGTGTAGATCAAACGTCCTGCCTGTAAATCCTGGGTATGCCCACATCATTAATGAATAAGATGTGTAGAAAACTGTTTAGCCATAGTTAAAGGCCTTTCATAAAGAGGCTGTCATGATTGCCTGTGCCTCATGTTTAACACGTATTGCTTGTTACCGAATACTACTGTTGTACATTTAATATCTACTAGCCGATTTCGTCGCATTTGCACAAATTCTGTCATGTTACTGTGGTCTTTTTAAAAGTCAATAAATATGTGTGTAGAGTGTACATGTTTGTTTCACTGTAGATCTGTTTAAGACCTCCTAGAAACACCTAATTTCATCCCACAGCATTAATTAATAAGCTGTGTAGAAGCTGTTTAGCCATAGTTAAAGAACTTTCATAAAGAGGCTGTCATGATTGCCTGTGCCTCATGTTTAACACGTATTGCTTGTTACCGAATACTACTGTTGTACATTTAATATCTACTAGCCGATTCCGTCGCATTTGCACAAATTCTGTCATGTTACTGTGGTCTTTTTAAAAGTCAATAAATATGTGTGTAGAGTGTACATGTTTGTTTCACTGTAGATCTGTTTAAGACCTCCTAGAAACACCTAATTTCATCCCACAGCATTAATTAATAAGCTGTGTAGAAGCTGTTTAGCCATAAGTAAAGACCTTTCATAAAGCAGCTGTCATGATTGCATGTCCCTTATGTTTAACACGTATTGCTTGTTACAGAATACTACTGTTGTACATTTAATATCCCCTAGCAGATTTCGTTGCCTTTGCACAAATTCTGTCATATTACTGTGGTCTTTTTAAAAGTCAATAAAAATGTGTGTAAAGTGTCCATGTTTGTTTCACTGTATATTTGTTTAAGCCCTCCTAGAAACACCTAATTAAAGGCCTTTCATAAAGAGGCGGTCATGATTGCATGTGCCTCATGTTTAACACGTATTGCTTGTTACAGAATACTACTGTTGTACATTTAATATCCCCTAGCAGATTTCGTTGCCTTTGCACAAATTCTGTCATGTTACTGTGGTCTTTTTAAAAGTCAATAAATATGTGTGTAAAGTGTACATGTTTGTTTCACTGTAGATCTGTTTAAGACCTCCTAGAAACACCTAATTTCATCCCACAGCATTAATTAATAAACTGTGTAGAAGCTGTTTAGCCATAAGTAAATGCCTTTCATAAAGCGGCTGTCATGATAAACCTGAATCTGAAAGTACCTTTAGGATCTTTTCTTTGGGGTTCTAATCTCCCCGTGTGTACATGCACTGAAAATCCTTAGGTTGGAGCCATCTGGAAGCTCTGTGCCTGTACATATAAAGAGAACTCAATAGGAAACTAGGCTGAGAAACATTATTTAGATGGCTGTTTAATTGTTGTTTAAAGCCTGAAATGGACACAATGCCCAAGGGACCTTGTTTCTAACACACACCCACACACACACACACATATTCAGGTCTTAAAAATGGCTTGTTCTGGACATTTATAATGCCTATGTCCCAGCGCTATCTATAGCCCCAGACATTCCTGCTTCATAGATAACAACCATAAGGGAGATAAAACTGGGGGGGTGGAGGGGGGGCATGGGCCCCAAAAGTTCAAACACCCTCTAACACATGACCACACGAACAGGGGGGGCGGGGCGGGGGCACATATTCAGTACACGTCATCAGGTCAGCAATCAATCAATTTTGACACATGCCGTATCCTATTACTCTCTCTGTGGTACAAGAATGGATGCTGTTGTAATCTGTTTTGAGGCTCTCTCAAACAGATGGACATCCTTTTTAGGTTCCAATATCAAGGGCTTTGACATTGTGCATATATATATATATATATATATATATATATATATACACACACACAGTGGGGCAAAAAAGTATTTAGTCAGCCACCAATTGTGCAAGTTCTTCCACTTAAAAATATGAGAGAGACCTGTAATTTTCAATATAGGTACACTTCAACTATGACAGGCAAAATTAGAAAAAAATCCAGAAAATCACATTGTAGGATTTTTTCTGAATTTATTTGCAAATTATGGTGGAAAATAAGTATTTGGTCACCTACAAACAAGCAAGATTTCTGGCTCTCACAGACCTGTAACTTCTTCTTTAAGAGGCTCCTCTGTCCTCCACTCTTTACCTGTATTAATGGCACCTGTTTGAACTTGTTATCAGTATAAAAGACACCTGTCCACAACCTCAAACAGTCACACTCCAAACTCCACTATGGCCAAGACCAAAGAGCTGTCAAAGGACACCAGAAACAAAATTGTAGACCTGCACCAGGCTGGGAAGACTGAATCTGCAATAGGTAAACAGCTTGGTTTGAAGAAATCAACTGTGGGAGCAATTATTAGGAAATGGAAGACGTACAAGACCACTGATAATCTCCCTCAATCTGGGGCTCCACGCAAGATCTCACCCCGTGGGGTCAAAATGATCACAAAAATCCCAGAAACACACGGGGGGACCTAGTGAATGACCTGCAGAGAGCTTGGACCAAAGTAACAAAGCCTACCATCAGTAACACACTACGCCGCCAGGGACTCAAATCCTGCAGTGCCAGACGTGTCCCCCTGCTTAAGCCAGTACATGTCCAGGCCCCTCTGAAGTTTGCTAGAGAGCATTTGGATGATCCAGAAGAAGATTGGGAGAATGTCAGATGAAACCAAAATATAACTTTTTGGTAAAAACTCAACTCGTCGTGTTTGGAGGACAAAGAATGCTGAGTTGCATCCAAAGAACACCATACCTACTGTGAAGCATGGGGGTGGAAACATCATGCTTTGCGGCTGTTTTTCTGCAACGGGACCAGGACGACTGATCCGTGTAAAGGAAAGAATGAATGTATAGTGAGATTTTGAGTGAAAACCTCCTTATATCAGCAAGGGCATTGAAGAAAAAACGTGGCTGAGTCTTTCAGCATGCCAATGATCCCAAACACACCGCCCAGGCAACGAAGGAGTGGCTTCGTAAGAAGCATTTCAAGGTCCTGGAGTGGCCTAGCCAGTCTCCAGATCTCAACCCCATAGAAAATCTTTGGAGGGAGTTGAAAGTCCGTGTTGCTCAGCAACAGCCCCAAAACATCACTGCTCTAGAGGACATCTGCATGGAGGAATGGGCCAAAATACCAGCAAGTGTGTGAAAACCTTGTGAAGACTTACAGAAAACGTTTGACCTCTGTCATTGCCAACAAAGGGTATATAACAATGTATTGAGATAAACTTTTGTTATTGACCAAATACTTATTTTCCACCATAATCTGCAAATAAATTCATAAAAAATCCTACAATGTGTTTTTCTGGATTTTTTTCTCTCATTTTGTCTGTCATAGTTTAAGTGTACCTATGATGAATTACAGGCCTCTCTCAACTTTTTAAGTGGGAGAACTTGCACAATTGGTGGCTGACTAAATACTTTTTTGCCCCGCTATATATATATATGGCTCTGTTGGTAGTTTGTAGCATAACAATCAGTGTCAATATCTGACTAGTCCACACAGGACCACAGACACAGACACACAGGCACATAGACACACAGGCACACAGACGCACAGGCACACAGGCACGGACCGACCACTATCTTTTATCAGAACTTTATTATCCAATCACACGGCCACACAGATAATCTCTCAGCCAACGAGATGCAAAAAAACACTCTACAAACAAGTCTATCTTTGTCTATTTCCCAGCAAACACAGCCACTATTGACCTCAGTCAGTCGTTATATTGTTTTAGTCTTATCAGAAGCGGTTGTCATAGTTTGTTGACACTTTCATCTACATGACTATCACCCTGAACCATTCAATAAAGAGAAACACAGTGGTTCTAAGTTAGTAAACTATATGGTGACTACATCACTGTTGGTGACCTTAGCTGAACTGAAAGCCTTCTGGGTCATATATATATATATATATATAAACTCCCAGTAATATATTGGGTAAATCACCAACGTTTAGGCATCACTGTACCTGTATCACTGTTCTTCATTAGACATGTTGCCAGGGTATTCCAAAGAGAAACAAACACAGACACAGGTTGTGTCCCAAAATAGCACCCTATTCCCTATATAGTGTACTACTTTTGAAATGTAGTACACTATATAGGAAATAGGGTTCAACCTGGGATGCAAACAGAGACCGTATGTATTCTCACCTCCAGGTATGACATGAAGATGTTGTACTGCATGTCATCGCTGGTCTCCTCAATGGCTTTGAACAGGTCATTTAGAGTGTGTACGTAGATCCCCGGTTCTCTGTCCGTCCCTAACATAGTGAAGGTCTTCCCACAACCACACACACACACACACACACACACACACACACACACACACACACACACACACACACACCACACACACAGTTTTCAGTTTGAGTTGGAGAATAATAGTGTCAATACCAAACAACAGCATTGAAGAGCATTGAATGGCACTGAACGGCATTGAAGAGCATTGAAGAGCATTGAAGGGCATTGAAGGGAATTGAAGAGCATTGAAGAGCATTGAAGGGAATTGAAGAGCATTGAAGAGCATTGAAGGGAATTGAAGAGCATTGAAGAGCATTGAAGGGAATTGAAGGGAATTGAACGGCATTGAAGAGCATTGAAGGGAATTGAACGGCATTGAAGAGCATTGAAGGGAATTGAACGGCATTGAAGAGCATTGAAGGGAATTGAACGGCATTGAAGAGCATTGAAGAGCATTGATTGGCATTGAATGGCATTGAAGAGCATTGATTGGCATTGAATGGCATTGAAGAGCATTGATTGGCATTGAATGGCATTGAAACGTATTGAAACGCATTGAACGGCATTGAAGAGCATTGATTGGCATTGAACGTCATTGAAGGGCATTGAACGTCATTGAATGGCATTGAACGGCATTGAAGAGCATTGCACAGCATTGAACAGCATTGAACAGCCTTACACAGTATTGAAGAGAAAAGTGCAGTTGCAAAATACCATCAAGTGCTATGATGAAACTGGCTCTCATGAGGACCACCACAGGAATGGAAGACAGAGAGTTACCTCTGCTGCAGAGGATAAGTTCATTAGAGCTACCGGCCCCAGAAATGGCAGCCCAAATAAATGCTTCACATAGTTAAAGTAATAGACACATCTCAACATCAACTGTTCAGAGGAGACTGCATGAATCAGGCCTTCATGGTCAAATTGCTGCAAAGAAACCACTGCTAAAGGACACCGATAAGAAGAAGAGACTTTCTTGGGCCAAGAAACCCAAGCAATGGACAATAGACTGGCGGAAATCTGTCCTTTGGTCTGATGAGTCCAAATGTGAGATTTTTGATTCCAACCGCCGTGTCTTTGTGAGACGCAGAGTAGGTGAACGGATGATCTTTGCATGCGTGGTTCCCACTGTGAAGCATGGAGGAGGTGTGATGGTGTGGGGTGCTTTTCTGGTGACACTGCCTGTGATGTATTTAGAATTCAAGGCACATTTAACCAGCATGGCTACCACAGCATTCTGCAGTGATACGCCATCCCATCTGGTTTGCGCTTAGTGGGACTATCATTTGTTTTTCAACAGGACAACGACCCAACACACCTCCAGGCTGTGTAAGGGCTATTTCACCAAGAAGGAGAGTGATGGAGTGCTGCATAAGATGACCTGGCCTCCACAATTACCCGACCTCAACCCAAATGAGATGGTTTGGGATGAGTTGGACTGCAGAGTGAAGGAAAAGCAGCCAACAAGTATCAGCATATGTGGGAATTCCTTCAAGACTGTTGGAAAAGCATTCCAGGTGAAGTTGGTTGAGAGAATGTCAAGAGTGTGCAAAGCTGTAATCAAGGCAAAGGGTGTCTACTTTGAAGAATCTCAAATATAAAATATACTTTGATTCGTTTAACACTTTTTTAGTTACTACATGATTGCATGTATTATTTCATCATTTGTATGTATTCATTATTATTCTAAAATGTAGAAAAGAGTAAAAATAAAGAAAAACCATTGAATGAGTAGGTACTATATATTTTCCATAACCAAACAGCATATTCAGCAGTTTGAAGCTGGTGTACAAAACAGAAAGTAAAAGACGCACAAACAAAACTTCAGATTGGGAAGCAAAGAAATAGCACACATAGAACATATCTTCCGATTCTTAGATGGAAATGAAAGACCTAGAACTCATATTTATATGAGAACTTGGTTGGATGGCCCAAATTGTTGCATATTGTAGCTTTAAGTTCAGTTCATTTATTTAATTTGTCATGCATTCAGTAGCTGGATGTGTGCACACAATTTTTAAACTCAACATTAAAAGGCCTTCTTGTTGAAAGCTTAACCCCAGTCAACCTTTATTTCCTCATACCATGCCTGTTTTGGTCGAGGAGGACAGGTCACAACAGGTCTTAATTCAGTTTTGGACAACAAGGCTCTGACACACTGAGTTTAATTAGTTTAATTCAAGCAGAGATTAAGAACAGTGAGTCTACAGGGAAAGACAGACAGGAGGAAGAAAGGAGGGAGGGAAGGAGGAAGGGATGGAGGGGAAGATGTCTAACTGTCTGTCTGACGGCCTGTCTGAGCCCTGCATCTCAGCAGTCTGGTGCAACCTATGACATCATTTCCTGTCTTCCCATTAAAAGCTAAATGAGAGAAAGCATGCAACACCTATTCCCAGTTCCCATGGTAACATATCAGACTAATTAGAATCTAATTAGAATCACCACATTAATCAAACAGTGGAAAAAGGAAGATCGTACTACATGATTATGAGTTTGATCATACTGCTGAAATTAGATAAATACATAACAAGAGATAACCATGGATTAAAAGGCATGTGGTCAGGATCATCAACCCCCAGGCTGGTTATTTCCTGGGTATTGTTCTCCTCTGCCGCCCATTGTTTGGTCGATAGAGGCTTAGTTCTCCCCTGGTGCCCAGTGGGTGGTAGATAGAGGCTTAGTTCTACCCTGCCGCCCAGTGGGTGGTAGATAGAGGCTTAGTTCTACCCTGCCGCCCAGTGGCTGGTAGATAGAGGCTTAGTTCTACCCTGCCGCCCAGTGGCTGGTAGATAGAGGCTTAGTTCTACCCTGCCGCCCAGTGGCTGGTAGATAGAGGCTTAGTTCTACCCTGCCGCCCAGTGGCTGGTAGATAGAGGCTTAGTTCTACCCTGCCGCCCAGTGGCTGGTAGATAGAGGCTTAGTTCTACCCTGCCGCCCAGTGGCTGGTAGATAGAGGCTTAGTTCTACTCTGCCGCCCAGTGGCTGGTAGATAGAGGCTTAGTTCTACCCTGCCGCCCAGTGGCTGGTAGATAGAGGCTTAGTTCTACCCTGCCGCCCAGTGGGTGGTAGATAGAGGCTTAGTTCTACCCTGCCGCCCAGTGGGTGGTAGATAGAGGCTTAGTTCTCCCCTGCCGCCCAGTGGTTGGTAGATAGAGGCTTAGTTCTCCCCTGGTGCCCAGTGGTTGGTAGATGTAGGCTTAGACCAGCCTTGGTGCCCAGTGGTTGGTAGATAGAAGCTTAGTTCTCCCCTGGTGCCCAGTGGTTGGTAGATGTAGGCTTAGACCAGCCCTGGTGCCCAGTGGGTGGTAAATAAAGGCTTAGACCAACCCTGAGGACAACGCACACAGGGACAGAGGACACACACACACACACGCAATTAGAATAGAGGATAGGGCAGCTATGACAAACCTGTGGGTCCGTAGGCAAAAACAGTGGCGTTGTAGCCGGATATGAGGCCTTCGATCAGGCCCTTGGTCGTGGCTCTGTACACCTCTTCCTGGTTGGCTGAGCAGTCAAATGCAACGTCGAACATATAGGTCTTCTCCCGGGAACGGTTAGCACGCAGGATATTATCTGGATCCTCCATGGGGTTCATCAGAACAACCATCTATAGCAGGGAGGGAGGAGGAGGAGGGGGGAGGAAGGAAGAAGGGAGAGGAGGTGGGAGGGAAATGGAGGGATGGGGGAGAATGGATGGAGGAGGGAGAGGGAGAAGGGTGGAAAGGGAGGGAGGGGTAGGTAGCGAGGGGGAGAGGGGAGAAGGGAGGAGGCAAGAGGAGGAAGGGGAGTGTGGAGGAGGGATGGAGGAAGGATAGGGGCAGAGAAGGATGAAAAGAGAGAGAAAGGGACATTTGAATGATTAGTCATCACACTAGAGAAACATCATTGCATAACATATAATAATACTTTTTGTTTTAAAATACACATTCGAAGGTCAAATCATCTGAATGAATCTGTCAGTAGAGAATGACTGCTATTACCCCAGAGGCCCACTACACTCCTCATTCACTCCTGCTGCCATCTGCCACAGTATGACTGTCTGCACCGTAATGGCTGACAGTTACCCAGCTCTGTGCAGGTAATTCAAGTGGTGAAGAGAAACTGATGGACACAGCAGCAGCTAGAGGAGGGGTCTGAAGATTTAAACTGGGCCTTTAATCCATCTGTAGCTGGAGACACAAAGGGCCCAGGGGCCCTCCTGTTGGGTTGAGCCCTGAGTGCCACAGTGCCCCTCCACACACACACTGCATCCCAATTCCCTCTATTTTCTAGTGCACTCATATGACCCTGGTCTAAAGAAGTGCACTACAGTATATATGGTGTTGGAGCACATTTGGGTGTACACTCCAGACCACCAAGGATAGATAAATGGTGAACACATCAGGGAATCTACAAACACACGTATGCTGTTTGAAAGTATAGTGTGTGTGCATGGTGGAAGAACTCACGGTTCTAACCACAATCAAACCAATGCAAGAAACACCAAACAAGATACAAAGGATTGCTACGTCAACTCTTCAGATCAGTATTCATTCATTCAAGGTAACCACTATTGCTAAGTTTGAGGTGTCTAATTGCTACCATCCACTCACCTAGTGACATTGGCTACTGAAAAATCTAAGATTTCAGAATCCATCCACAGGGGCACATCACAGGGACACAGCACAGTGGCACATCATTGGGGCAAATCACAGGGGCACCGCACAGTGGCACATAAAAGGGGCACAGCACAGTGGCATGGTGTCAGAATGTAATGGCTGTAATAATGAAGAGAACTCATTCCATTACAGCCAGGGGAAACACTTAGACAGGATTGTGAACATTATTCACTTCACTAAGGTGTCGTCTGGGAGACCTAGCCAGCTCCCCAGACCTTTGTTCGCCAGCAGAGGAGTGAGTCAAAACTCAGGAGTTGGACACTGTGGTGAATATTAAAACATTGTCTCTTGAACGTCGCTCTCTTTTTTGAGTAGACTTCACGGCTACTGGATTTTGTAGTGGGCGTGCATTCAGGTTTGAAATGGTCTGTTTTGTTCATGTCCAGCTCTGAGGGGCTGGAGACAGCCTTCAGGTTCAGGACAGTGTGTGTATGTTGTGTGTGTGTGTCTGTCTGTCTGTCTCTCTGTGTGTGTGTGTGTGTGTGTGTGTGTGTGTGTGTGTGTGTGTGTGTGTGTGTGTGTGTGTGTGTCTGAATGGTCTGGATCTGGCCTAGTATCCACAGCAGAGCCCTGTTTGATAACTCCTCAGTAATGGAGCCTCTCACTTTGAAGACTCTTGGTTTAAATTCAAGAGGAGAAATCTGACTTTTAAAAGCATATAATTACAGAGAGAACAAAACACACACCCAGCTGTAATCAGCAAACAGAGGAGAGGATTGAGGTAAGAGGGGGTGGTAGAGGAGAAGGAGAGAGGGAGAGAGAGGAGAGAGGCGGGGAAGAGAGGAGAAAGAGAGAGGGAGAGTTGTTTATTTCACTTTTGTATATTATCAACCTCACTTGCTTTGGCAATGTTAACACGTTTCCCATGCCAATAAAGCCCCTTGAATTGAATTGAGAGGCAAGAGAGGGGGGAAAGAGAGAAAGGAGAAAGAGAGAGGGAAGAGAGGAGAAGGGAGAATGAGGGACAGTCAGCTGCCTCAGAGAAGAGCCGGTAATCAGATGTATTTGGGCTGGTGACACCGTAGCAGCTTCCTTTCCCTTCTATCTCTCTATATCTCCCTCTCTCCTTCCTACTCTTCCCCCAGCAGCACACTTTCCCGCAGCACACTTTCCTGACGTCCTCTCTATGATCACATTTCTCAGGAAACACAGTATTGTAAACCTTCTCTCTAGCCAGGGTCAGGGATACTGAGTAACTTACAGACCTGCGTCAGTCTGGTGTTCTCACCAACAACGTCACAAAACGAAGAAATATTGTGTGTGTGTGTGTAGGGTGGATATGACAGAAGGGATAGAGAGATGGCTTTGATTAACTTCAACCTGACTATCTGTCTGAGAGCCCTGCTCTACTCTACTCTGGTGAGGTCAGAGGTGAGAAAGGCTGGCAGCCACTTACTACAGTAGATGACAGGCACGGCTGTGTCCATGTGTCCCTGTGTCCGTGTGTGTTTCAGTAGGCATCAGTGAGCATATACAGTCCATTAAGAAAGTATTCAGACCCCTTGACTTTTCCCACATTTTGTTACATTACAGCCTTATTCTTAAATTGATTAAATTGAATAAAAAATGTTCCTCATCCAACTATACAGTTGTTAAAATGGCGCCGAAGAGGATGCTGACGTTTTACATGCCCGTAATCAATTATGCTATTTTGTGACGAGTGACGAGAAAGATATACTGCTCTCCCGGGAACAGGCCCAGATCCACGTAATTTGTGTGAAGAAAAGACGGAGGAAAAGAGGACAGATCAGGCTGAATGACGACACGGACAATATCGAGCTGGAGGGATTTTCAATGCACCGGCAGAACAGAGAAGCTACATCTGGTAAGATGAGGCGTGGGGGTGTGTGTCTTTTTGTCAATAACAGCTGGTACGCAATGTCTAATACTAAAGAAGTCTTGAGGTACTGCTCGCATGAGGTAGAGTACCTTATGATAAGCTGTAGACCACACTATCTACCAAGAGAGTTCTCATCTATATTATTCGTAGCCATCTATTTACCACCACAGACCGATGCTGGCACTAAGACCGCACTCAACCAACTCTATAATGCCATAAGCAAACAAGAAAATGCTCATCTAGAAGCGGTGCTCTTAGTGGCCAGGGACTTTAATACAGGCAAACTTAAATCAGTTTTACCAAATTTTTATCAACATGTCACATGTGCAACCAGAGGGAAAAAAACTCTGGACCACCTTTCCTCCACACACAGAGACGTATACAAAGCTCTACCCTGCCCTCCATTTGACAAAACCGACCATAATTCAATCCTCCTGATTCCTGTTTACAAAAAAAACTAAAGCAGGAAGAACCAGTGACTCGCTCAATACGTAAGTGGTTGGATGGTGCGGATGCTACACTTACAGGACTGTTTTGCTAGCACAGCCTGGAATATGTTCTGGGATTCATCCAATGGCATTGAGGAGTATACCACCTATGTCACCGACTACATCAATAAGTGCATCGATGACCCCCCACAGTGACCGTACGTGCATATCCCAACCAGAAGTCAACATCTGCATTGGGCTCGAGGCTAGAGCTGCCACTTTCAAGAAGTGGGACACTAATCCGAACGCCTTTAAGAAATCCTGCTATGCCCTCAGACGAACCCTCAAAAAGCAAAGCGTCAATATAGGATTAAGACTGAATCCTACTACATAGGCTCTGACGCTCGTCGGATGTGGCAGGGCTTGAAACTATTACAGACTACAAAGGGAAACCCAGACGCGAGCTGCCCAGTGACGCGAGCCTACCAGACAAGTTAAATGCCTTTTATGCTCGTTTCGAGGCAAGCAACACTGAAGCATGCACAAGAGCACCACGTGTTCTGGATGACTGCAAGATAACACTCTCGGTAGTCGATGTGAGCAAGACCTTTAAACAGGTAAACATTCACACAGCCGCTGCCAGATGGATTACCAGGACGTGTACTCAAAGCATGCGTGAACCAACTGGCAAGTGTCTTCACAGAGATTCTCAACCTCTCCCTGACATAGTCTGTAATACCAACATGTTTCAAGCAGACCACCATAGTCCCTGTGCCCAAGGAAGCGAAGGTAACCTGCCTAAATGATTACCACCCTCGGTAGCCATGAAGTCGGTAGCCATGAAGTGCTTTGAAAGGTTTGTCATGGCTCACATCAACAGCATCCTCCCGGATACCCTAGACCCACTCCAATTCGCATACCGCCCCAACAGATCCATAAATAACGCAATCTCAACTGCACTCCAAACTACCCTTTCCCACCTGGACAAAAGGAACACCTATGTGAGAATGCTATTCATTGACTACAGCTCAGCGTTCAACAACAGAGTGCCCACGAAGCTCCTCACTAAGCTAAGGACCCTGGGACTAAACACCTCCCTCTGCAACTGGATCCTGGACTTTCTGATGGGCCGCCCCCAGGTGGCAAGGGTAGGCAACAACACATCTGCCACGCTGATCCTCAACACTGGGGCCCCTCAGGGGTGTGTACTTAGTTCCCTCCTGTACTCCCTGTTCACCCACAACTGAGTGGACAAACACGACTCCAACACCATCGATAAGTTTGCTGACGACACAACAGTGGTTGGCCTGGCAACTGGCAGTGTGGTGCCATGACAACAACCTCTCCCTCAATGTGAGCAAGACAAAGGAGCTGATTGTGGACTACAGGAAAAGGTGGCCGAACATGCCCCATCAGGGATAAAATTGTAGACCTGCACAAGGCTGGGATGGGCTACAGGACAATAGACAAGCAGCTTGGTGAGAAGGCAACAACTGTTGGCGCAATTATTAGAAAATGGAAGAAGTTCAAGAATCAGGTCAATCACCCTCAGTCTGGGGCTCCATGCAAGATCTCACCTCGTGGGGCATCAATGATCATGAGGAAGGTGAGGGATCAGCCAAGAACTACACGGCAGGACCTGGTCACTGACCTGAAGAGAGCTGGGACCACAGTCTCAAAGAAAACCATTAGTAACACTACGCCGTCATGGATTAAAATCCTGCAGCGCACGCAAGGTCCCCCTGCTCAAGCCAGTGCATGTCCAGGCCCGTCTGAAGTTTGCCAATGACCATCTGGATGATCCAGAGGAGGAATGGGAGAAGGTCATGTGGTCTGATGAGACAAAAATAGAGCTTTTTGGTCTAAACTCCACTCGCCGTGTTTGGAGGAAGAAGAAGGATGAGTACAACCCCAAGAACACCATCCCACCCGTGAAGCATGGAGGTAGAAACATCATTCTTTGGGGATGCTTTTCTGCAAAGGGGACAGGACAACTGCACCGTATTGAGGGGAGGATGGATGGGGCCATGTATCGCGAGATCTTGGCCAACAACCTCCTTCCCTCAGTAAGAGCATTGAAGATGGGTCGTTGCTGGGTCTTCCAGCATGACAACGACCCGAAACACACAGCCAGGGCAACTAAGGAGTGGCTCCGTAAGAAGCATCTCAAGGTCCTGGAGTGGCCTAGCCAGTCTCCAGACCTGAACCCAATAGAAAATATTTGGAGGGAGCTGAAAGTCCATATTGCCCAGGGACAGCCCCGAAACCTGAAGGATCTGGATAAGGTCTGCATGGAGGAGTGGGCCAAAATCCCTGCTGCAGTGTGTGCAAACCTGGTCAAGAATTACTGGAAACTTATGATCTCTGTAATTGCAAACAAAGGTTTCTGTCCCAAATATTAAGTTCTGCTTTTCCGATGTATCAAATACTTATGTCATGCAATAAAATGCAAATTAATTACTTAAAAATCATACAATGTGATTTTCTGGATTTTTGTTTTAAGATTCCGTCTCTCACAGTTGAAGTGTACCTATGATACAAATTACAGACCTCTGCATGCTTTGTAAGTAGGAAAACCTGCAAAATCGGCAGTGTTTCAAATACTTGTTCTCCCCACTGTACCCTGACTCTGCGTGCAATGAACGCAAAAGAAGTGACACAATTTCCCTAGTTTAATATTGCCTGCTAACATGAATTTATTTTAACTAAATATGCAGGTTTAAAAAAATATACTTCTGTGTATTGATTTTAAGAAAGGCATTGATGTTATGGTTAGGTACATTCGTGCAACGATTGTGCAATGTCCGCAAATGTGCTTTTGTTAAATCATCCCCCGTTTGGAGAAGTTGGCTGTCTTTGTTAGGAAGAAATGGTATTCACACAGTTCGCAACGAGCCA
This sequence comes from Oncorhynchus nerka, assembly GCF_034236695.1. Classification (NCBI taxonomy): domain Eukaryota; kingdom Metazoa; phylum Chordata; class Actinopteri; order Salmoniformes; family Salmonidae; genus Oncorhynchus; species Oncorhynchus nerka. The sequence goes on along the minus strand of NC_088423.1, from coordinate 11,910,348 downwards.
GGTGACCCAAACTGCTGCATATACCCTGAATCTGTTGCACAGAATGCAAGAGAAGTGACACAATTTCCCTAGTTAAAAGAAATTCATGTTAGCAGGCAATATTAACTAAATATTCAGGTTTAAAAATATATACTTGTGTATTGATTTTAAGAAAGGCGTTGATGTTTACGGTTAGGAAAACATTGGTGCAACGACAGTGCATTTCTTTGCGAATGCGCTTGTTAAATCACCCATTTGGCGAAGTAGGCTGTGATTCAATGATAAATTAACAGTCATCGCATCGATTATATGCAACGCAGGACAAGCTAGATAAACTAGTAATATCATCTACCATGTGTAGTTAACTAGTGATTATGTTTAGATTGATTGTTTTTTATAAGATACGTTTAATGCTAGGTAATCTTGGCTCCTTGATGCACTCGCATAACAGGTAGTCAGCCTGCCACGCAGTCTCCTCGTGGAGTGCAATGTAATCAGCCATGACCGGTGTCCAAAAATAAAGATTACCGATTGTTATGAAAACTAATTAAATCGGCCATTCCGATTAATCGGTCAACCTCTAATGCATAGTCACTTCACCCCTACCTACATGTACAAATGACCTCTAACCTGTACCCCCGCACACTGACTCGGTACCAGAACCCTCTGTATATAGCCTCATTATTGTTATGGTATTGTGTTACTTTTTATAATTATTTTATAGTTTATTTGGTAAATATTTTCTTAACTCTTCTTGAACTGCACTATTGGTTAAGGGCTTGTAAGTAAGCATTGGTTCTAAACGTTTGCCATGTTTCAGTCGATATTATGGAGTTAATTTGGAAAAAAGTTTGGCGTTTGGATAACTGAATTTTCGGGGTTTTTTGGTAGCCAAACGTGACGCACCAAACGGACCGATTTCTCCTGCACAAAAAATCTTTCAGGAAAAACTGAACATTTGCTATCTAACTGAGAGTCTCCTCATTGAAAACATCCGAAGTTCTTCAAAGGTAAATGATTTATTGAATGTTTTTGCTGGATTTTGTGAAAATGTTGCCTGCTAATGCTAACGCTAAATGCTAAATGCTAACGCTAAATGCTAAATGCTAGTTTGCTATGGTAGAGAAGCATATTTTTGAAAATCTGAGATGACAGTGTTGTTAACAAAAGGCTAAGCATGAGAGCTAGCATATTGATTTCATTTCATTTGCGATTTTCATGAATAGTTAACGTTGCGTTATGGTAATGGATTGAGGCTGTAGTCATGATACCGGATCCGGGTTGGCTCGACGCAAGAAGTTAAGAACAAATTCTTATTTACAATGACAGCCCACCAGGGAACTGCCTTGTTCAGGGGCAGAACGACAGGTTTTTACCTTGTCAGCTCGGGGATTCTTAAATGTAAGGGAACACCCCCCTGAAATGGACAAAAATGAATGGGAAGTCATTGGCACTGGACAAACCATATACACGGTGTCCAATACCACTCAATTCGGCGTTGTTTCGTTCAAAGTTGATTGCAAATGCCATATGGCAAATGCCAGGTGTAACACTTTAAAAATCTAACAGGTGGCGAGCGCGCTCCACCGTGGTTTTTCATATTGCAAAATGCAACACAAGTCAACATCCAAAAGTACAATTTTGAAAAAGTGAAGAAAAAAAATCAAAAACCTAGCAACTCCTTAAAAAAGTGCTTTCTGGACCGTTTTTCGAAATTATTTCGAATTTTGTGTCAATTACACATGTATAAGAACTGTATCAACATATTTTAGTCATATTTTATTATCATTTTTTTCCTTTTTTTTCTTGTGCATAAGGCATATCAAATCAAATGTATTTATATAGCCCTTCGTACATCAGCTGATATCTCAAAGTGCTGTACAGAAACCCAGCCTAAAACCCCAAACAGCAAGCAATGCAGGTGTAGAAGCACGGTGTATTGTCCATTTGCAATATGATTTCATAGGAAGTCAAAAGTCGAAAATTTGATATTTTTTTCAAAAACGTATCACCCTCGTAAAAAAGTGCTTTCTGGACCGTTTTTCGAAAAAATTTTTTATTTTTTGTCAATTAATCATGTGTAAGAAATGTAATGAATATACTTTTGTAACATTTTATTATCATTATTTTTTTATTTTTTTTAAAACTTGTGCATAAGGAATATGTTTTGTCCATTTGCAATATGATTTCATAGGAAGTCAAAAGTCAAAGGTCACTTTTTTTTTGGCCAAATGCCATAAGAAATGTCCAAATGCAATATGAAAGGTTTGAAAATGCCAAATCAGGATGTTATGTCCATTTGTCATTTATACCATCATGAATTTGTCATGCTCAAAAATCCTGCAGAAATGCAAAATTTACTGGCCTGATGAACACAGGATGGCCGGGTAGTGATAGTTGTTCCTTTCCATCGCTCGTTGTGTTGATTTCATCATGTCCATTTGGTGATGTTTTTTTCACTATTGAATCATATTGAAAATGCACGTGCATTTGCAATATGTTTCAATGGGCATTTACCATCACGAATTTGTCATGCTCAAAAATCCTGCAGAAATGCAAAATTGACTGGCCTGATGAACACAGGATGGCCGGGCAGTGATAGTTGCTCCTTTCCATCGCTCGTTGTGTTGATTTCATCATGTCCAATTGGTGATATTCTTTTCACTGTTGAATCATATTGCAAGTGCATGTGCATTTGTAATATGTTTCAATGGGCATTTACCATCACGAATTTGGCATGCTCAAAAATCCTGCAGGAAAGCAAAATTGACTGGCCTGATGAACACAGGATGGCCGGGCAGTGATAGTTGTTCCTTTCCATCGCTCGTTAGGGTTGATTTCAGAATGTCACTTTGGTGATGGTACCTCACTGTTTAAACATATTGCAAATGGACAATAGTCACCAGCAAGTCACCGTCCATCAGTCAATTAGATATCCTTCTGACACCAAACTGACACCAAACCCACTTTTTCCAACTCGTTTAGTAGCCAACTATCACATACTACAGAGCTGGCCCAAAATTCACAACGCCTTCTGTTCAAACCATAATAAAAATGTAAAACACATAGCTACGTTCTAGCTGCGGGTCCAGTTCGTACATTATGTGTAGGCCTATGTGAGGCGACCCCGAATCCCGAGTTTCGTCTCGATAGGTCCTTCGGTGCCCGAGCAAGACCCTAATTGGTGCTGAAAATCCACTTTTTTCCATGCCTTGCTACTGGGTCCTTGAATGAGCTATTGGACAGAAGCATTGGGGTCCGTCTCTATGGGCCGATCCGGTTTCAATGCACCTAGTCTTGCGTCTCTGAGACTTTTCTAAATGTCTTCATTTTCGTAATGGTTAAAATGAATTGCAAATGTACGAGGCTATTTCTCGGTCCGAGAACCTTCTAGAGCCACCTAACTTACCACGCACTATCGACCTGAGGTCTAGAACAGGTTTCTAAAGTTTCAGAACTCTAGGTCTGACGGTTCTTTTTTAGCTCGAACAAAGGTAACTATTGCAGGCACTGTCTGTCTCTACGCACCCCAATGGGTCCCTCCTGCCAAGCTGTGTGTGTGTGATTTAGTTTTTCTTAAAAATGTTATGGGAGTCATGACTGATTTACAGTTCATGGGGGTTG